>NW_028270158.1:63065274-63228257 GCF_037043375.1 Chiloscyllium plagiosum | reverse complement strand
GGGAAGCTTTTAAAGAACAACAGAGGATTACTAAGAAGGAAATACGCAGAGACAAAATGAGATGCGGAGGTAAACTGGCCAATAATATAAAGAAGGATAGTAAAAGTTTTTTTATGTATGTGAAAGGCAAAAAAATGGTTAAGACTAAAATTGGGCCCTTGAAGACAGAAACAGGGGAATATATTACGGGGAACAAAGAAATGGCAGAAGAATTGAATTGGTACTTCAGATCAGTGTTCACTGGGGAAGACACAAGCAATCTCCCTGAGGTAACAGTGGCTGAAGGACCTGAACTGAAGGGAATTTATATTTGCCAGGAATTGGTGTTGGAGAGACTGTTAGGTCTGAAGGTTGATAAGTCCCCGGGGCCTGATGGTCTACATCCCAGGGTACTGAAGGAGGTGGCTTGAGAAATCATGGATGTGTTGGTGATTATTTTCCAGAGTTCGATAGATTTGGGATCAGTTCTTGCGGATTGGAGGGTGGCTAATGTTGTACCACTTTTTAAGAAAGGCAGGAGAGAGAAAGCAGGAAATTATAGACCAGTTAGTCTGACCTCAGTGGTGGGAAAGATGCTAGAGTCTATTATAAAGGATGAAATTATGACACATCTGGATAGTAGTAACAGGATTGGTCAGAGTCAGCATGGATTTATGAAGGGGAAATCATACTTGACTAATCTTCTGGAATTTTTTGAGGATGTAACTCTGAAGATGGACGAGGGAGATCCAGTAGAGTTAGTGTACCTGGACTTTCAGAAAGCTTTTAATAAAGTCCCACATAGGAGGTTAGTGAGCAAAATTAGGGCGCATGGTATTGGAGGCAAAGTACTAACTTGGATTGAAAGTTGGTTGGCTGATAGGAAAGAAAGAGTAGTGATAAACAGCTCCATTTCGGAATGGCAGGCAGTGACCAGTGGGGTACCGCAGGGATCAGTACTGGGACCGCAGCTTTTTACAATATATGTTAATGATATAGAAGATGGTATTAGTAATAACATTAGCAAATTTGCTGATGATACTAAGCTGGGTGGCAGGGTGAAATGTGATGAGGATGTTAGGAGATTACAGGGTGACTTGGACAAGAAAGGTGAGTGGTCAGATGCATGGCAGATGCAGTTTAATGTGGATAAATGTATGGTTATCCACTTTGGTGGCAAGAACAGGAAGGCAGATTACTACGTAAATGGAATCAATTTATGTAAAGGGGCAGTACAGAGAGATCTGGGTGTTCTTGTACACCAGTCAATGAAGGTAAGCATGCAGGTACATCAGGTAGTGAAGAAGGCTAATAGCATGCTGGCCTTCATAACAAGAGGGATTGAGTATAGAAGCAAAGAGGTTCTTCTGCAGTTATACAGGGCCCTGGTGAGACCACACCTGGAGTACTGTGTACAGTTCCGGTCTCCAAATTTGAGGAAAGATATTCTGGCTATTGAGGGAGTGCAGCGTAGGTTCACGAGGTCAATTCCTGGAATGGCGGGATTACCTTACACTGAAAGACTGGAGCGACTGGGCTTGTATACCCTTGAGTTTAGAAGACTGAGAGGGGATCTGATTGAGACATATAAGATTATTAAAGGATTGGACACTCTGGAGACAGGAAACATGTTTCTGCTGATAGGTGAGTACCGAACCAGAGGACACAGCTTAAAAATACGGGGTAGACCATTTAGGACAGAGATGAGGAGAAACTTCTTCACCCAGAGAGTGGTGGCTGTGTGGCATGCTCTTCCCCAGAGGGCAGTGGAGGCCCAGTCTCTGGATTCATTTAAGAAAGAGTTGGATAGAGCTCTCAAGGATAGTGGAATCAAGGATTATGGAGATAAGGCAGGAACAGGATACTGATTAAGGATGATCAGCCATGATCATATTGAATGGTGGTGCAGGCTCGAAGGGCAGAATGGCCTACTCCTGCACCTACTGTCTATTGTCTATTGTCTATCTGTCCAATGAGGGAGAGATGATGGGACAAATTTGGACAATCTCACATCACCCAGTGCAAGTTCCCTCTGAGCCAGACAGCACACTAACTCTGTGGTGCCCTATCATGTCAATAGTAACCTTGGTATTAGCTGGGTGCATTTATCAGCAGAAGATCTGAAATCGCTTTGTATCTCAGGCTGTAGGCAAAGTGAATATTCTGTCCATCCTGGTACGATTAGGTGAGATCCTAAACGATGAAATATAGCTTGTGGTGACACAAAATCGCTGTTATAGAGGGGCCAGAGATTTCACATTGCTTCTCAATCTTGTCTATGATGTGATGCTAGTATTCTCTTTCCTCTCCTATGTCCTTTTCTTTTTTCCCTTCATTTAATCTTTCTTTCTCTCTTCTTTATCCCCATGCACTTGCCCTATCAATTCCATCCACTGTTGCTACCATTGTCCACCATGTATCTCTGACCTGACTCTGGTTGTTGATGGATTGAGCAAAACCCTGTCTCTTGATTAGCAGGAGCTCCGGCTTTCAGAAGAGGTCGCTGTTATGTAGAGAGTGTCAGGATCCTCCAACCATAGCAGGGTCTCCATTGAGGAGAGAGGGACAATAAACTGGTCCCTTGGCAGTCAGATGTGCGGAGTCTCTGGGGAGTCTTGTGTGTGGTAATATTAGTGTTAAAAGTTGATTAGGGATTGCATGGGGATAGGTTGCATTGAAGCACTATTTATTGAGCAACTGTCTCAAGGAAAGGCTTTGTACAAGACACCTTGATAGAAACAGTTCCTTGTAGTCATGTGATCTTACATCGCTGATGATCTAAACTAATCTAATTGTATATTTAACATTAACCCTTTACAGTCAGGGAGAAGGAGATTGAAAAGGGCACAAAACAAAGGAGGGGTAGTGTCAATTCAAGTAACTCTAACAATTGGTTTGCCAGTAAATATACAATTACAGAAACGATGCCTATTAATGAAAAGCAGAATTTTATAATATGCTAATTAATCCACTGCATATTCGAGCAGTTAATTTAGAATTACCAAATAAATTAGACATCTGGAAATATACACTTCCAGAAATATATTTATCATTGTGGGTAGATGTATGTGAGATATCCTATAAGTTTGCTCAGCTCAAGTTGGTGACTGTTCTTATAGTCTGTATTTACCGATGTGGCAGGGTCATGGATGATGTTGCTCTCTTGGTAAACAGACATAAACTGATGATATACTAGACTGATTTGGGCAAGAAGGCACTCAGTTGAGAGTTAATCGTAAAACGTCGCCCCCACCCCGAGCAGATCAACATCCATTCTGCATGGCTGGATTTTGAATGTTTGGGCTATTAGCTGCCAAAGTTCCAAAATACATTTGCTTGAATTTGCAAAGTGGAAGAGGCACAGGAGAAAGTGAGCACTGCAGATGCTGGAGATCAGAGTCAACGAGTGTTGTGCTGGAAAAGCACAGCTAGTCAGGCAGCATCTGAGGAGCAGGAGAGTCAATCTTTCAGACATGAGCTCGTCATCAGGAACAAGGGGGTGCCCAGGGGGGCTATGAGAGAAATGGGAGGGGAGTGGTGCTGGGGGGGAAGGTAGCTTTGAATGTGATAGGTAGATGAAGGTGGGGGAGAAGATGATAGGTCGGAGAGGAGGGTGAAGGAGATAGATGGGAAGGAAGATAGACAGGTAGGGCAGTTCGAGAGGATGGTGCCAAGTTGGAAGGTTGGATCTGGGATAAGGTGGGGGGAGGGGAAATGAGGAAACTGGTGAAATCCACATTGATCCCCTGTGGTTGGAGGGTCCCAAGGTGGGAGACAAGGTGTTCTTCCTCCAGGCGTCAGGTGGCTAGAGTTTGATGGTGGAAGAGACCCAGGACTGGCATGTCCTTAGCAAGTGGGAGGGGGAGTTAAAGTGTTTGGCCACAGGTCGGTGGGGTTGTTTAGTGCATGTGTCCCAGAGATGTTCTCTGAAATGTTCTGCAAGTTGGAGTCCTGTCTCCCCAATGTATAGGAGACCACATCAAGAACAACGGACACAGTAGATGACATGCGTGGAAGTACAGATTTGGACAAGGTTGAATTTCATTATCACTGCAGGAGGCTCCCAAGGTACAAGATTTGATCCACATTGTCTAGTGACTCCCCATGGGTCAATATTGCAGGATGGGAGTGGATTGGTAGAGCACCATTACCTTCAGGATGTTTTGGTCTAAACTCTTCTTTCATAAATCCCTCCCCCCTCATGCAAATTCATCAACAATAATTAAGAACCCGGCCTCCATGTGTGAGCACGTCAATGTATCTTCCACTTATTACAGCTTGATGACAGAGGTTAGGGTGATCTTGGTTCTGGACTGGAGGAGATGGAGATTGAACAGTTCTCCACTCATCCCATTCTCTTCAGCAGGAAGCTCCATGGAGATGTGGAGTGTCGTGGCCTCTGCTATGGAGAAGTGCATGTATGCGGTGATTTGACCTCGTTCAGCAGCTGACAGAAATCGCCAGGGAAACTCAGCAGGTCTGGCAGCATCTATGGAGAGAAAGCTCTCTGCTTTCAGGTGTTGTCAGACTGATTAAGCTTCTCCAGCAATTCCTGTGTTTGTATCAGATCTCCAGCATCCATGGTACTGTTTTATTACATCTCTGTTTGACCCCAGTTTGTACATTGAGTCTTGGTGACGATTACATGTACAATGGCATTTCTACAGGCAGCCACATTTGAGAAAGATACTCCTCACAAATAAACCATGACAAACTAATGTTGAGTTAAAAACAAACATGAATATTGCAACTTAAGAAGCACATGTTTTTGTCAATCAACAAATTAATGGTTAAGAGTAAACCTGTAGCAAAGTGTCTGAATTAACCAAGTAAAAGAGAACAATGAAATTCATGGCTTTTGGAGCAGGATAAGAAAGGACTGATTTATCTGAGTGTGATTGGAATATGTGTGAATTTGAACACCTCAACTTGAGGGGGCATACACCCTAATCAAAGTGAGATGCAAAACCCGTTCCTCTCCCAATGATAGGTACATGTGCTAAAAAAGAAACAGGAGTGGTTTATAATGGACTGTAAAGTGGGCACCACTGTGATCCAACTGTTTGTACATTTCCCCTCACGTCCCTTCTTCTGCTTCACAGTGTTGGGTCCTGGAAAGAACCGCAAATGTCAAACTTGAAAGCATGCCTCAGCGAAGACATCTGGGATTGGATGGGGAGACGGAGTTCAGGGGAAAGAGGTAAAATTAATGGTGACGATCCATTTTGTCAATGTCGATGTTTGCTCAGTGTCTGAACAAACAGTACTGTTAGTGCCATGACATTTACCAAGTCACAGCCGTTCTTTTTTAACAGAACAATATGGTAAATGTTACAAATGATACAAAACAGATACTTTGACAGAGTGAAAGTTTGGGCCAGCAACTCTGGAAAGCATTCCCCCTCTCTGTCTACTGTGATTGAGAAGCTGTATTAATCAAGCAGCTACTGAAGAACAAATGCCAGCAGACTCAATGCACTTCAGGCTGCTGCAATGTTGTATTTGTAAATGTTACAATGAGGTAATACTGTGCCTGTATTTCCATTGGGATCAAACATAAAGGGCTGATTTATGGTGGATTCATGAAAACCCTGTACCTTAACCAAAATGGCAGTGGGATCCTGACTGGCAGCCCAAATCCCATTTCCAATAGACCCCGTTATCACCATATGGAGAAAGAGAGTGGAATATGACTTACACATGGGGAAATCTCAAATCTAGCAGAGCCACTTGAACCGAGTAATTCTTACTGGAGAAATCACTATTCCCCACATTATGCTTTTTAAAGATAGATGTGAATGTGTGTAGTAGGCAAGGCTTTGTGTTGAGAAAATATGGTGCTTACCATTTCAACAGCTGTTTGTTGACATACCCCTAAGTTGATAGTATTATTACTGCTTTAGCAGATAACATTAATAGTCAGTGCTTACCATTTCAATAGCTGTTTGTTGATGTGACCTGAAGCATTATTACTGCTTTCACAGTCTGTGATTACAACAGTGGGTGGAGGTGAGGAGAGGGAGGGGAAAGAGGTGAGGGTGAGATAGCTGTTAGTTCAGTTTGATTGCGAGCTTCAAGAGGTTATTCAAGGATTAGTTGTCTTTAATGTAAGCTTGCTAATAACTGTTTTTGATGAACCAGCAACCCTGTGCCTCTTGCAAATCAATCTGATAAAGTCTGACTGAGTAACTGTGTTCTGGTCAGACAAGAACCATCTTAACAGATCCTGTGAAGAGAGAACTGCTTTCTCGGCTTTCCCTCCATTCACTCTTACTTTTCCTCATGTGTACATGAGTGTGTGTGAGAAGGGATGGTTCATAACAGATTAAAATTTTAATAAATGGAGTTATATGCCAAGGGTTCATAATTTTTTACCTGCAGCTACAGTCCAATTAATTATAAGAGGAATTTTTGATAAGTAATCTGATCCAGGCCCTTCATCAGCTTGAAATTAAGAAGACTAGCAAGTTGAGGAGTCCTGCATACTTTTAAAAACCTTTAACTTTTACAGTGACTCTGGGAATAATGGGGTTTTAATTCTGGTGAGCTACCCCAGTGAGGTCACAGAGTCCTACAGCACGGAGACAGGCCCTTCAGCCCAAACTGGTCTATGCTGACCCAAATGTCCGTCCATGCTAACCCCATTTCCCTGCACTTGGCCCATATCCCTCTATGTATTTGTCCAAATGCCTTTTAAATGTTAATGTAACCGCCTCAACCACTTCTGCTGGCAGCTCATTCTATATGCGTACCACCCTCTGTGTAAAAAAAGTTGCCCTTCAGGTTCCCTTTTATTCTTTCCCTTAAAACCCTAAACTGATGCCCTCTAGTCCTTGATTCCCAACCCTGGGAAAAAGACTGAGTGCATTCACCCTATCCTTGCTTCTCACGACCTTATACACTTCTATAAGATCCCCCCCTCAGTTTTCTATGCCCTAAAGTCCTTGCTTGTCCAGCCCCCTGTTATAACTCAGAACCTTGAGCCCTGGCAACATCCTTATAAATTCCTACTGCACTCTTTCCAGTTTAATAACACCTTTCTTATAGCAAGATGACCAAAACTGAACACAATCCTCCAAGTGTTGCCTCCCCAACATCCTGTACAACTGCAACATAACTTCTCAACTTCTACACTCAATGCCCTGACTGATGAAGGCCAGCGTGCCAAAAGCCTTCTTCATTGCTCTGTATGACAAAGTTTGGGGGCTCTTGGCCAGGAGTGACAGATTGAAAGAGACAACAAGGGTTTGAGTAGAATAGAGAGTAAATTTTTATTTGTCATTTCTACCATGTACAAGTGATACGGTAAAAAAAACGAGACAGTGTTCTCCAGGACCAAGGTGCTACATGGACAGCACAAACTACATGATCATGCAAAGGGTGGCATAAAGTGTATAAGAAGTGCAAAACATGTAAATTACAGTGGAATAAAACAATGATCATTAATAGACATTATTCTGGCAGCAATTCAAAGTCGTGTAAAGAATATCAGATGGAAATAGTCTGATCAGACAGTGTTAAGGAGCCTGATGGCTTGGGGGAAGAAGCTGTTGCACAGTCTGGCTGTGAGAGACCGAACGCTCCATTATCTTCTGCCAGATGGCAGGAGGGAGAAGAGTTTGAGTGAGGGGTGTGTGGGGTCTTCCACAATGCTCTTAAGCTTTTGGATGCAGCGTGTGGTGTAAATGTCTGTAATGGAGGGAAAAGAGACACCGATGATCCTCTCAGCTGTCCTCACTATCTATTGTACGGTCTTACGATCCAAGTTAGTGCAATTCCTGAACCAGGCAGTGATGCAACAGCTCAGGGTACTCTCAATGAACCTCTGTAGGATGTGGTGAGGATGGGGTTGTGGGAGATGGGCTTTCCTCAGTCTGCACAGAAAGTAGTGATGCTGCTGGGCTTTCTTGGCTATGGAGTAAGTGTTGAGAGTCCAGGTGAGATCCTCCGCCAGGTTGACACCAGGAAATTTGGTGCTTTTCACGATCTCCACGGGAGAGCCGTCAATATCCAGCAGAGAGTGGATGCTCCATGCCCTCCTGAAGTCAACGACCACCTCTTTCATTTTGTCCACATTCAGAGACTTTTTTTATTTCAAAAATATACTTTATTCATAAAATATTTTGATGATCTGTATAATTGGTCATGCCATACATACGTAAACATTCTATTTCTATGCATACAGAGACCGAGTACTCATTCAAATATACAGGTCTGTACGTTTACCACCCATATATTTAGCTGAGGCATCAGTGGAGCCCACTTACTGCATCGGCCCCCTGTTCTTAGGCAGGCAGACATTACGCGGTGGTCTTTCCCCACTGCGCCTTGGCAGCAGCTACCCCAAGCTTCAACGCGTCCCTCAGCACATAGTCCTGGGCCTTGGAATGTGCCAGTCCGCAACACTCAGTCGGGATCAGCTCCTTCAGCTGGAAGATCAACAGGTTTCGGACCGCCCAGAGAGCGTCCTTCACCGAGCTGATGATCCTCCAGGCACAGTTGATGTTCGTCTCGGTGTGCGTCCCGGGGAACAGACCATAGAGCACGGAGTCATTCAGAGGCAGGTTGTTGGCTCTGCACCAGCCCATTAGCCGCTGCATGTCCTCTCTATAGGCTGACTCATTGTTCCTGCTGATGAGACCTATTTCTGTCGTATCATTAGCGAACTTGATGATGTGATTCAACCTGTGCATCGCTGCACAGTCGTGTGTCAGCAGGATGAACAGCAGTGGGGGGGCCTCCATGCTCAGTGTGATAGTGTTGGAGATGCTATTCCCAATCCTGACTGACTGAGGTGTCCCAGTCAGGAAGTCCTGGATCCAGTTACAGAGGGAGGTGTTTAGGCCCAGCAGGCTCAGCTTTCCGATCAGGTGCTGAGGAATGATAGTGTTAAATGCAGAGCTGAAGTCTATAAATAGTAATCTGACGTAGTAAGATCTGACGTAGTAAGTCCAGGTGGGTGAAGGCCGGATGGAGGGTGATGGAAGTGTAATATTAATAAATAAAACAGATGAAGGAGAAGCACCAGGCTTTCTGCTGAGGTTTAGGGCATGACATGGAAAATGGTGAAGTATTTTCTTTAGGTGGTGAACTTGTTTTAAGAGAAACTTCAAAGGCGATGTTGATTGACTTGGCAGGTAAACTTTAAGTTATTTTAAGGACTCACGTTGAGAGCCAAAGGATTGCAACTGTTGGACAGACAACAATTAACAGCTGATGGTTATGAGGTAATCCATAAACTTAGATTTTAAGATTAAAATTCCATCATCCTGAAAAATTCAAAAGGGATAGAAATTGGGAGAGTGAAGGAAAGCAAGTAGCCAGGATAAGGAATGGAGAGCTGGGAATGCCCCAAGGTTACCTTCACAGATCAGGAGGGAATGTACTGAGGGTGGAGGTGAGAATTAGAAGCCGAGAGGTCTCCTTCACAACAAAGTGGGACACATTCATTCCATATAAATACATAACGGGGTACTTCAACAATGGAGGAAGTAAGGACTGGAATTCAGAGTCGAGAGTGTGGTACTGAAAAAGAACAGCAGTCAGGCAGCACCCAAGGAGCAGGAGAATCGACATTTTGGACATTCCTAATGAAGGGCTTATGCCTGAAACGTCAATTCCTGTGGTCCTTGGATGCTGCCTGTCCTACCGTGCTTTTCCAGTGCTACACTTATCAACTCCAACAATGGTCCACTGAAAATATTTGCTAAAATGGATCATCTCCATTGTGAGCCAGCTTTGTTAATACAAAGTATAAGACTTTGGTACAAAGGCTGTTTTGGTACAAACCCACCCAAAATAACCCATTGGAACAACACACTGGAACCAGTATTTCAAGGGAGGTTCCTTGAGCATTTTAGCACAAGAAATACAAACTGCTGTCTCCTTTTTTGTTTCTCTGGAGAAGTTGGTCCTCAGTTTCCACAGAAAATGCAAGGATCTGAGAATCAAAATCTCAGCAGTGTTTACTACAACTGACTGCACCTAAGAAACCAGCTAATCAACATTGGTGTCAGGTTAAAACCTTAAATGCCTGAAAGGCAAATATATATTCTTTTAAAGTTCCTTTGTATCGGAGACTTCTCCCCCTAACATTTTACCACTGAGTGTGAGTACGTTCATGCGGGGGCTCCAGTGACTGTCGAAAGGGTATATACTTGATACTGCATTTTCAAATTCACTCTCTCTGCTGTGAGCAGTAAGGGTCCAATGGAGAAGGTTTTCTTGAGTGACAAGCAGTTAACTGCATTCGTAATGGAGAGAGGGATAGCCTTGCATAAAAAGCAACTTCAAACTTTGATGTAACCAGCTGAGAGGCTTGAACAGAGGGGATCTAGCTCACCCCTTCTCAATGTTTGTAATGAGTTACATGAACTATTTCATAATTATTACTTCCTTGTCTTATATCACAATGTCGATACCATCAAACCATTAGCTAAGATGGCAGCAGTGGAGTAGGCAGCATCCAGGCTCTTGTCCGTTCTGTGCTTTCCTTTTTTCCTCTCTCCTTTTCTTGCTTTTCTTCTCTCTTTTAGTTTTTTACTTACCTTCTGGAGAGGGCTGGGTCACGAATGTAGCAGCAACAACAGAAGTTTCAGTGGAAACCGACAGAACAAGAAAGGGTTAAATTGGACTTAATTGGATCAGGGAAAACATAATAGGACTTGATGAGTCAGGGATGGATTCTTAGTAGATACTTAGAGCGCAAAGAGTAGCAGTTTTGCATTGCTAAAACAAAATGGGACTTGATTAGGTCAAGACTGCAGATGCTGGAGATCAGAATTGAAGAGAGTGGTGCTGGAAAAGCACAGCTGGTCAGGCAGCATCTGAGGAGCAGGAGAGTCAATGGTTTGAGCTAAGCATCAGGAAGAGCTTATCTCAAAACGTCGACTCTCCTGCTCCACGGATGCTGTCTGACCGGCGTTGATTAGAGCATGAACAGTGGTTTTGTAATGCTAAATGGGGAACTGATTACAGAAGAAATGCATGACTGTCAAAGTGGTTGAAGCACTTAGGCAAACAGCAGAGGGTAACCGCAGTAATAAGGCTCAAGTGCCATTGCTATAGAAATTAACAAATACAGTTACACCTAAGCTAGAAAACACAAGGGCATAAGAATGTGAGCTGTGATCGGAGAGGGAGAACTGCCTTATAACATTGTGCAGCTAACACCTAAAAACAAAGGCGGCCTTTGTGTGGAACCACAGAAAATGGGGGAGATTCCAAATGAATATTTTGCATCAGTATTTACTATGGAAAAGGATATGGAAGATATAGACTGTAGGGAAATAGATGGTGACATCTTGCAAAATGTCCAGATTACAGAGAAAGAAGTGCTGGATGTCTTGAAATGGTTAAAGGTGGATAAATCCCCAGGACCTGATCAGGTGTACTTGAGAACTCTGTGGGAAGCTAGAGAAGTGATTGCTGGGCCTCTTGCTGAGTAATTTGTATCATCGATAGTCACAGGTGAGGTGCCGGAAGATTGGAGTTTGGCAAACATGGTGCCGCTGTTTAAGAAGGGTGGTAAAGACAAGCCAGGGAACTATAGACCGGTGAGCCTGACCTCAGTGGTGGGCAAGTTGTTGGAGGGAATCCTGAGAGACAGGATGTACATGTATTTGGGAAGGCAAGGACTGATTCGGGATAGTCAACATGGCTTTGTGCGTGGGAAATCATGTCTCACAAGCTTGATTGAGTTTTCTGAAGAAGTAACAAAGAAGATTGATGAGGGCAGAGCAGTAGATGTGATCTATATGGACTTCAGTAAGGTGTTCGACAAAGTTCCCCATGGGAGACTGATTAGCAAGGTTAGATCTCATGGAATACAGGGAGAACTAGCCATTTGGATACAGAACTGGCTCAAAGGTAGAAGACAGAGGATGGTGGTGGAGGGTTGTTTTTCAGACTGGAGGCCTGTGACCAGTGGAGTGTCACAAGGATCGGTGCTGGGTCCTCTACTTTTTGTCATTTATATAAATGATTTGGATGCGAGCAAAAAAAAGGTACAGTTAGTAAGTTTGCAGATGACACCAAAATTGGAGGTGTAGTGGACAGCGAAGAGGGTTACCTCAGATTACAACAGGATCTAGACCAGATGGGCCAATGGGCTGAGAAGTGGCAGATGGAGTTTAATTCAGATAAATGCGAGGTGCTGCATTTTGGTAAAGCAAACCTTAGCAGGACTTATACACTTAATGGTAAGGTCCTAGGGAGTGTTGCTGAACAAAGAGACCTTGGAGTGCAGGTTCATAGCTCCTTGAAAGTGGAGTCGCAGGTAGATAGGATAGTGAAGAAGGCATTTGGTATGCTTTCCTTTATTGGTCAGAGTTGGGAGGTCATGTTGCGGCTGTAAAGGACATTGATCAGGCCACTGTTGGAACATTGCGTGCAATTCTGGTCTCCTTCCTATCAGAAAGATGTTGTGAAACTTGAAAGGGTTCAGAAAAAATTTCCAAGGATGTTGCCAGGGTTGGAGGATTTGATCTATAGGGAGAGGCTGAACAGGTTGGGGCTGTTTTCACTGGAGTGTCGGAGGCTGAGGGTGACCTTATAGAGGTTTACAAAATTATGAGGGGCATGGATAGGATAAATAGACAAGGTTTTTTCCCTGGGATCGGGGAGTCCAGAACTAGAGGGCATAGGTTTAGGGTGAAAGGGGAAAGATATAAAAGAGATCGAAGGGGCAACATTTTCACGCAGAGAGGGTGGTAGGGGTATGGAATGAGCTGCCAGAGGATGGGGTGGAGGCTGGTACAATTGCAACATTTAAGAGGCATTTGGATGGGTATATGAATAGGAAGGGTTTAGAGGGATATGAGCCGGGTGCCGGCAGGTGGGACTAGATTGGGTTGGGATATCTGGTCGGCATGGACAGGTTGGACTGAAGGGTCTGTTTCCATGCTGTATATCTGTATGGCTACCTTCTACCATCTATGAAGCTTTCATATCTTTGCAGAAGTTGTACCATCTACGTGCCTGCCACACTTCTGCAATAAAGACGTGGGCGGGACCCAGCCAGTGTAGGGGAAGCGCGAGCCCTAGTGGGGAAAGCCCAGTATGGAGCGAATGCAGGCTTAAGGCTTAAGAAAGGAGTGTCATGAGCACACCAACCACCCCCTCCCCCCCCAAAATATATTTAAGGAGATAACCCTGACCTCAACTTGTTATTTCATTTAAAGGCAAATGTAAGTTATTCCAGCTGTGATTCGATTGGCCCACACTAGGTTTTAAGCAAAACACACAGAGAATCAGATGTACAGTGAGGAAAAAGACCCTTCAGTCCAACTCGTCCATGCTGACTAGATATCCGTAATTAGTCCAGTCCCATTTGCCAACACTTGGCCCATATTCCTCTAAGGAGAAAGTGAGGACTGCAGATTCTGGAGATCAGAGTCTAAGAGTGTGGTGCTGGAAAAGCACAGCCGGTCAGCAGCATCAGAGGAGCAGGAGAGTCAGGAATGAAGAGCTTACGCTTGAAACGTCAATTTGCCTTCTTCTTGGATGCTGCCTGACCAGTTGTGCTTTTCCAGCACCTCACTCTTCGCCCCATAGCCCCCCAAACCCTTCCTGTTCATATACCCATCCAGATGCCTTTTAAATGTTGTAATTGTACCAGCCTCCACCACTCCCTCTGGCAGCTCATTCCATACACGTACCACCCTCTGAGTGAAGAAGTTACTCGTTAGGTCCCTTTTAACTTCATTTCTTTATTTTTTTGACTTTATACTAAGAAGAACTGTAGTGGTGGACTTTTTAAAAAGCTACTTCTTTATTTTTCTATTTTTACACCTACGATTTTGTACTTTGAACTGAATGGTGACATTGCACAATTTTCACTGTACATGTGACAGTAAAACCTAAATCTAAATGGAGCACAGGAAGTGATCATTCAGTCTACTGTGATATGATATAAACAATTCACATGGACACTATTGTGAATGGCAACTTGTTTCAGGTTTAATAAACTTTTCAAATGTGAAAACATTTTTTTTAAAAACAGGAGGTACATTCTTAAAGAACAAACTATAGCCGTATTTATACACGGAGACTCAGAAGGTCTCAATTGTTCCATCCACTGAATTCAGGATTGTTTTTAAGCATAAATATTTACACCATGTACACCCTAGTTAGCTGCAGACACACAAACACAATGAAGAACATAGAAAATAACATTACTGTAAATATTTTACATGAATGTGCAGTTGACAGCACCATGTTGCTTCAGTACAACGTTTGGAAAGCCTAAGAAAGTTCTAATCTTTAACAAATGCACAGTAAAGGTATCAGTCAATTTTATCACTTGGTCCAGGTTTAATTCAGGATTGGATAAACGTACAACTTGAAGTCCCTTTAAATTAAACTGTTCAATTTTAAGAGTTGCTAAAGTCTTTGAATATCGCGGATTGGTTTTCTGTTCAGTGGTAGGCATTTTGTAAACTTCAGAAATTCACTAGTGCCACATTTTCCACTTCAAATCAGAATACAGGTCTTAGTCACAGAGTCAAACAGCACGGAAACAGACCCTTTGGTTTAACTAGTCCACATCGACCATGTTCTCAAACTAAACTAGTGCCACCTGCCTGCATTAGCCCGTATCTCTCCAAACCTTTCATATTCGTGTACCTGTCCAAATGTTTTTTTAAATGTTGCAACTATATCTGCATCCACTACTTCCTGCAGTTCATTCCATACATGAAACACTACTAAAACTCTTGCCCCTCGTGTTCTTTTTACATCTTTCTCCTCTCACCTTAAAACCATGCCCCCCAATTTTGAACTCCCTCGCCCTAGGGAAAAGACTCTTGCTATTTACCCTATTTAGGCCTCATGATTGTATAAATCTCTAAGGTCACCCTTCAACCTCCAATGGCACCAATGAAAGAAATCCAAGCCTATGCAGCTTCTATTCATAACTCAAACCCTTCACCCCTGGTAAATGTCTTCTGAACCCTCTCCGATTTAATCGTATCCTTTTCTTTAACTGGGCAACCAGAACTCTACACAGTATTCCAGAAGAGGCCTCACCAATATCCTGTGCAACCTCAACATGTCACAACTCCTGTACTCAAAGGTCTGCTAAAAGCCTTCTCAACCACCATATCCATATGTGATGCAAACATCAAAGAACTATGTACTTGAACCCCTAGGTCTCTCCGTTCTACAATATTATCCAGAGCCCTACCATTAATTGTATAAGTCCTGCCCTTAGCCTTTCCCTGCTTAAAGACATGCACCCACCCCATTCCAAATTCCCAAATCCCAAACACTCCTAGTTCTTCAGGTTTACTGAGAACATGAATTTGTCAATGTTGTAAGTGTTTGGTGCAATATTTACTACTTTATTCACAAAAGAGAATGTGAGGACAAGAGCTCAGCTTTCTGTTAGGGATCATAAAAAAAAAAGGCAATAAACTCCACTGCCTTGAATGAGATGAATGGGGATCGTATAGTTTGAGAGGCAGGATCATGTGGTGCAAAGGGAATGCGTGAATAGATGCCAGGGATCCATAAGAACATTAACTGGAAGAGATAAAAACTATCGATATTGCAGAACTCAATTTCTTGTTACCAATACTGATGTGTCAGTATTTGAACTGTTATATCGGACTTAGCATTTCCAATTTTATCGATTGCAGTTCTCGCCTGTTAACTCTGCACCAAATAAAAATTATAAATATAACAAAAATATACAAAGTAAACATTCTCTTCTTGAATCACGGAAGGTTTGATCAGGCTGTCCTTCAGGCACACAATTAGAAATGCACTGGCCACATGCAAAAACTGCCGTCATTGACAGGTCAACATTTTCTGTGTTACTGGCTAATTCGTTTAGGTTAAAAGGATCTTTATTATGCAACTACAGGATCGTGCAGCCTGTATACTTTATACATGGAAAGTTCTATCAGGATGCAAAACCGTTTGTTGTCAAGCCATGGAGTGTTCCACAAGTGTTTGAACATGAAACTATTTTACAAATTTAATCTTCGACCAGAATCGACTCCCTCACAAAGCCTGGCTGATTGCACATTTTCAACTGTTTGCCTTGGACAATGAATCATCTCTCCCATCCTCTCTGAGGGACATACGGGGTTGGGCTGTGCAGTAACAATTGTTCCCATCGGGCAATAAATCAACCCCACACAGTGTCCTTTGCACAGTGAGAGGTTACCAGCACAGTCACAGTCACTCTCGCTGAACAATGAAGCAACCATCTCCAAAGCCTTCTCTTCAGGGATTCTCTTCACAGTGCGATTCTCAATGGACCACGGTGGCATATGTTTTACACCCCTTTCCTGCCGGGTTAAAATTCGGCATCATTACTTCAGCAGCATCAGTCTGACTCAATCTCACACTGATTCTCGTGTGCTTCTTTGGCCACTTCGGAGATCCTCTTGAAATCTTTGTAGCGAGGTGCACACCCAAGCCATGCCTCCCCAAAGTGGACATGACCTGTGAAAATGAAGGTCCCGACTCCTTGCTTCACCCCACACTTCAAAAATGTCCTGACTTCTCCAAACGATTTTCCGTATTTTCCTATCGGGTGAAAGAGGGTATACTTCTGTCTATAAATTTTGGTGGTGCTCACGCTAACGATAGACTCCTGTCGCTCTGCATCATGGAACACCGATCGAATGTGACCCCGCACCACTGGGAAAGAAAACAGAGAAAAGATCTTAGCGTCTTGTGAGTACTGCATGACAATATCTTAAAGACACCAGCAAAACCATTTCTTTGATCCAGCAAAGTGGATCTTGACTTTGAGAGAATGCATACTCAGCAAACGAGTCAGTGACCTGTTCAACGTTTCATAGAATGCCGACAGTGTGGAAGCAGCCCATCGAGTTCCCCAACCATATCGGCAATTTAGCATGGCCAAACCACCTAATCTGCTCATCTTTGGATTGTGGGAGGAAACTGGAGCACCCGGAGGAAACCCACACAGACCTGGGGAGAATGTGCAAACTGTGCACAGACATTCACCCTAGGGTGGAATCTAATCAGGGACTTTGGCACTGTGAGGCAGCAGTGCCAACCACTGAGCCACTGTGACACCTTTAATTCCATTAGTCAATGGAAATAAAAATAGTTTTATTCTGTCTCACTACGTCAAGATCCACTCTTTTCCAGTATCATCCTGGTAAAGCTTTTCTGCACCCTCTCCAATTTAAGAAGATCCTTCCTACAGCAGGGGACCAGAACTGTACAAAATACTCCAAAGGTGACCAAACCAGCATCTTGTACAACCTCTGTGTAATTCCAACTCCTGTACTCAATACTCTGAGCAATGGTGGCAGGCATGCTAAAGGCCTTCTTAACCACCCTGTCTACCTGTGACGCAACTTTTAAGGAACTATGCACCTGAATGTCCAAGTCTTTGTTTGACAACACTCCACGGTACCTTACCATTACCTGTGTATAGTGAGAAATTAACTACTACCATTGCTGCTAACTGCACTTTTATTGCTCACTGGCTGGCTATCTGGAAGTGAATATTGTTCTGAATGCTAATAAGGAGAGACCTCAGTGCTGGCCCCTACTTTCTAAGGCCAGCACATATTAACATTTGTGACTGAAGGAAACTTCAGACAAATTTCAAGTATTAAGTGACAGTCTTTTCAAATTATAATTGTGCTGTTTGGTGAAAGTTACATCTGCAAGTTAAACTGTCAAAGTTGTGTCTGTAATGAGAGCACAGAAAAATACACAAGATGCACCATTAAAATTCAAAACTTTTCATCCCAATTGTGAGAAGTGATTCTATCTTGCGGTGGTCTTATTCTGTACAGTGTAGTGGACATCATTCCATCTAATTTCCAAATACAGAACACATCTGTATAATGTAGAACAGGGGCAGTGAGTCCGTCCCAATCAATAGCAGAAAGAGACCTCAAAATATGCTGCCCCTTGAAGTGAGACCCTGTTATAACTCATTGGAAAACCACTAGAGTAGTCCAAAATTTAGCATACCGGCTACCTGGCCCTAAGTGGGAGTCTCCAGTCACTTTTTGCAGTTTGGCAGACAAAGGTTTACCCCCACCTCCTCCCCATCCCAACCAAGTGCATCAATATGGAGAGGGTGCATCCTCAACTCATTGAGAACCTTCTGTACAGTTAAATGATCAGTATCCCAACTGAGACAAGATACAGCAGGTTTGAACAGGAGAACAAATGGGGCATTAGCAAGAGGGTAGAGGTTGCCAATGAGGTTCCCAAACCATACAGTAAAACCACTTTCCTACCATTTCAGTCGACCCCTGACACAAGGGACAGCTTTGGCTGTGGTCTCCCATTTGCTAATAAAGTCCAGGCAAGTCCCTGGGTTCCATCCTGTGCGCAAGTTGATTTGTACCCAAGCCGGAGCACAGTGCAGCATAACAGAAAGTGGCTGTTCTGAAACAGGAAATGCCTGTATGCCGGATCTTTAAAATTGGGTCGAAATCCTGGAATTTCCTCCCTGATGGCATTGTGGGTCAAGCCACAGCAGCAGCAACCCACAGCACATGGACTGCAGCGGTTGAAAAAAAAGGCAGCTGACCACCATCTTCTAAAGGGGCAACTAGGAACGGGCAATAAATGCTGGGCCATCAGCGATACCCACAATAAATGCTAGCCCAGTCAGCGATGCCCACAATGCACAAATGAATAACTGAGAAAAGAATTACACTCCAGTGTGGGATTGCAGGCTTGTGGAGGTAGGGTTGGAGACTGGGACTAGCTGGGTAGCTCTTTCAGGAGCTGGTACAGACACAATGGGTTGAACTGCCTCCTTCTGTGTTGTAAAATTCAATGATTCTTAAGCACGAGCGATCGTAAAGTGGATGCTTGTGAAAATCAGGGACCATCTATACTTTGCAAGGGTTTCCTATTTTGCATCCACATATCTATGACATTTCTCAGAGGCTTGCATGGTTATGTCCCAGTACCACCAAAAAAGTGCTTCACTACATCAGGACACAGCAGTTTTGACCGGGTCACCAGTGAAAACAATACTCCAGTATTGTGTGCAATTAAAATAAAAACTAAAGAAGAAATTTTAAAAATTAAATTGCATTAAAAATGCATACAAGGAAACAATGATATCTGGCTCAGAGCTTCTCTAACCTCTCCCAATGTAAAAAGTCACATTGACTCCCCTCTTCATCACTCAGTTGAAACTTACAGTATGTTATAGAGATTGCACTCAAGTATGAAATTAAATCAACTCCTAAAAGTATTAACGTGTGGCATCATATAATTCCACATTTACATTTAATCCATTGACTCGACAAATGCTTTAAATTGTAGACTTGTGAACCAAGATTTTTGGAAATGGAATTCAATTATCCCAAGCTGCATAGGAACCAAATCCTTGCAAACGTTGGAAACCAGGAATTTCAGTCATTTTGTATGTGCCTGTTGATATGGATGAGGCAATTAACCATCGACATTTTTGAAAGCTGCTTTAAAAAAAATCACATTAAATAAGAATAGAGAAGAAAAAAAATGATAAGAAGTGCCAGTAAACTCTGACAAAGGCGGTCTTGAATTGATTTTGTGAGCATGGACAAGATTAAAATTAAGGTTTATGCTGAGTCTTTTGCCCCACTTTTATCTGTCAGGTTAACCCTAGACCACACAACCTCAGATTAATGATAATTCTCTGCAGTGCTAACGCATTTAAACAGGATATTTATTCTAGATAAAGACCGTTGTGTGCTCATGCCTCCAATAAAAACTAAATAAATCATTACTCATTACGCAAGCTACAATATTCTGTACTGCAAAATGGTGTTAAAATGAATGGAAATTTCATTCATTCTGAAGGGGATCTTACCATTGTACAGCCAACATTCTATGGAATTTCAAACTCAGTGTTTCAGTTACCTCCCCCAACTCCCCCACAGCTCTCCCCCACCCCCATCAGCCCCCAATTTCCTACTTCATTCCTCTCCTTTTCCAATGTAAGAGTGGCTATTATATTCTTACTTTGGTACCAATGACTCTTTGTGTCTATCTCATTAAAGGCGTGAATCAAGTCAGTGTACATGAATTTGGTCACTTATGATATTACAGTAAAACACAAACTTGTTCAAACCACACACACACATTTTCTCAACTTAATCATTCGCAGGAACCTTGACCAATTTCCTCCCTTGCTGTCTAGCCTCAGATGCTATCATACTCCTCATTACCATCATCTAGCAGAACAGGAATTAAGTTTGGGGTCTCCGAATTCCACAGCTTAGTTTGAGATTATCGGGTCCATGAACTCACTGAATAATGAGGAAAAGCCACATTACTTTATTAATTTAAAATAAAAAGGAAGTACTAACAGAATTTACTGAAACATTTAAAAAATCTTTCTTCAATCAAATGGGACAATTGTCAGAGAAATGTTCACATCACAATGTTATTTCAATAAATGGAGCAGGACACAATATAGATGGAAGATAAGGGCTGAAGGCACCTTTTCACGTGTAGAAACATTTTATGTTTTCAACAAATCAAATGTAGATTCATATTTTTCCGCAAATCTGCAGACATATCATAACTGGTGCATATATAACTGTATAAGTGAGACAAAATAGATCATCTTATGAACCTGATAAAGTAAAAATACAGGTCCTTCTGCTATAACACGCATTTCGTCAATGTGAATTTACTAACGCAGTTAACGAATTGGGGGAATGTTGTTTCCACAGCATGAACATTTAAAAAGTGTGTTGGCTGTAATGTGATTACATCGCCAACACTTTAAGCACCATTCCTTAAGCGTGATTTTTCTATAACATGGGTTGTACAAGAACACAACCATCGCGTTATAAAAGAACCAACGTTACGTGCCAATTTACAAAACATTAACAGCCATGTGCTTCCATCAATATATTTATAATATGTCACTGTAAATATGCCAACAAAAGTAAGTTTTGATGTCTTTAAGATTCATTAAGTAGATGATTTACAGACTAGATCTTTGATAGAATTCAGACTAATTGACATGTCATCCAAAATCCCAACTACTAAAAAGGTGAAGCAAGCCAATTAACCAATCCAAATGTCATCTCACGAAACTCTAAAGTAGCATTTTCCCATTAAATCCACAGCCCCTGCCAATGATTGAAGGCGGCAGTGATGGCTGCAAAGACAGTCAGTGGAACATACCCCAGGAGGAGGCTGACCTAAACTCTAGGCCAGGGCTAGGCTCGGGGAGATAAGATTTTAAAATCTGGACTTCGTCCTTTCCTTTGGATAAGGATTTTAAGATCTGGAAAATTTTTGGCTCAGTTTCTTTTATTTCCGTTTTTTTTTTAAAAAGCCTAGTTTTGTCTTTTGTACAATGGGAGAATGGCAACTTTGTATACTTTTCACTGTACTCCTGTTCCTGAGTCCATGTGACTATAAAATCTAATACAAAGGAGAATCCAAATTTCCTCACGGATTACTTACAGGATTAATCAGTTTCCAAATCAATATCTTCACAACAAACTGAGATGCTTTAAGACCGGGAGGAGAAACCATGGCAATGAGCCCCCTCATTGTGATTATTTGGAAGACCATAGGCTACTGCTCATGAACGGGAAGTGCATCAGCAATTTTTTTTTAAAAAGTTCATCTCTCTGCAAAGAGTTGGCATCTATTTTCTAACATGCTTAGCAAAATTACAGCTAATCTATTGTCAAGATGATGTGATGCAATTTTGTTTCTTGTTTGACGGTTCAAGGAACTGGCAAACTACCACATTCGCACAGAGAGTTCAGAGAGAGAGAGAGGGAAGGCCAATCGGAAAGGCTGGGAGAGGTGGGGACAGTGGGACAGTGTGGGGTTTGTTAGCAGGGTGCGGTCGACATGTCCCCTTTAACCTGACATATATTTAAACTCGCAAATCAGGGCTTTATTCGACCAAGGCAGGATAAATTACTCACTGGCCATTTACTTTCAGTAGACCGTAAAAGCAGCAGCAGTTTGAGATCACTAATTATAGTTAGTGCTCCCAGTGTGTGCAACCTATCATTAATCCATCCACTGCCAGCAGCCTATTTTCAGTTACACCCCAATGCTGTGCAAATGTGCTATTTACAATTTTTTTTCTCACAAGTTTATTTTTCATCCTTATTTATTTCCTGGGACATGGGCAGTATTGGCTGGGCCAGCATTTATTGCCTGTCCCTAGTTGCCCCTTGGGAAGGTGGTGATGAGCTGCCTTCTTGAACCACTGCAGACCCACAATACAGTTAGAGGGAATTCTAGGATTTTATCCCAGTGAAGGACTGGTGATAATTTCCAAATCAGGATAATTGGAGGGGAACTTGCAAGTGGTGGCCCCGGTATCTACTGCTCTCATTCTTCTGGATGGAAGTGGTTGTGGGGGTTCAGAAGTAGCTGCTGGAGGAGCCTTGGTGAGTACATCTTTTACATGATACACATTGCAGCTCTTGAGTATTGGCAATAGAGGGAGTGAATGGTGAAGGTGGTGCCAATCAAGTGGGCTGTTTTGTCCTGAATAGTGTTAGTTTCTTGCACGCCGTTTGAACTATATGCCTCCAGGCAAGTTTGGAGCATTCCTGACATGTAGTTCCAAGGAGAAAGCGAGGGCTGCAGATATTGGAGAATCGGAGTTGAAAAGCATGGTGCTGGAAAAGCACAGCAAGTCAAGCAGCATCCAAGGAGCAGGAGAATCGACGTTACAGGCATAAGCCCCTCATCAGGAATGTTGCTGGGGGGGGTGGGGGGGAACGCTGAGAGATAAATTTTGGGGTGGGTGTGGGCCTGAGGGAAAGGTAGCTGGGAAGGCAATAGGTGGATGCAGGTGGGGGGATAATTGTGATAGGTTTGTGGGGAGGTGCAGATAGGTGGGAAGAAAGGTGGACATGTGGGACAGGTTAAAAGGGCAGTGCCAAGGTGGTAGATTGAATCTGGGATGAGGTGGGTGTGGGGGGGGTTGTCGGGGAAGGGAAATTTGGAAACTGGTGAAGTCAATGTTGATGCTATGTAGTTGTAGCGTCCTGAGGTAGAAGAAGATGAGGTGTTCTTCCTCCAGTTGGCGGATGGTTTTGATTGGTCAGTGGAGGAGACCCAGGACCTGTATATCCTTGGGGGAGTGGGAAGGGGAGTTAAAGTAGTTGACCATAGGGTGGTGAGGTTGTTTCGTGAGTGCGTCCCAGAGATGTTCGTGAAACGCTCTGCAAGTTGGCGTCCAGTCTCCCCAATGTAGAGGAGACCACATTGAGAGCAATGGACACAGTAGATGAGGTAGGTGGATGTGCAGGAAAACCTCTGCAGGATTTGAAATGATCTATTAGATTAGATTAAATTAAATTGCTTACAGTGTGGAAACAGGCCCTTTGGCCCAACAAGTCCACACCCATCCTCCAAAGAGCAACCCACCCAGACCCATTCTCCTACATTTACCCCTTCACCTAACACTATGGGCAATTTAGCATGGCCAATTTACCTGACCTAAATTTTTGGACTGTGGAAGGAAACCGGAGCACCTGGAGGAAACCCACGCATAATAGGGAGAATGTGTCTGTGGAGTTTGCACAGTCACCCAAGGCAGGAATTGAACCCAGGTCTCTGGCACTGTGAGGCAGCAGTGCTAATCACTATGCCACCATGCCGCCCATTAGGGTCTTGGACGGAGGTAAAGGCGGCAGGGGAGGTGTGAGCTGATGTGATTAACCAATGCTGCATTTTCTTGGACATCAGATGCTGTTAATGGATACTGGATGCCTTAGAATGTGGACATGGAATGTGCAAGTACCTCTAACACTGCAGCACTCTTGCAGCAGCACACAGTATCCTTACATACAGATGAGGAAGGACTCCACTTCAACTGGGACAACACATCCATCTTAAGACAAGCCAAACAGAGACAAAAATTCCTCGAAGCATGGCATTCCAACCGGAACTCTATCAACAAACACATTGACTTGGATCCCATTTATCACCCCCGATAAAAAGAATGGGAAATGACGTCACCACAGGAAATGACATCACCCAACCAAGGAAACCAAACAAATAGAAAGCGGGCCATGCCAGCAGTGCTTCATCTAGAGGCTCAATGATGTTATCCAGTATGATGACGAAACATCTGAAAATGAACCTTGCAGCTCAGCGAGCAAACCTACATCCAGAACCTCAACCTGAGCTATAAATCTTCGCAAATTCGCTAACTGAATAGTATTCTGAGAAGATGCCCTCTGCAAAAATAATCCAACTGAGAGCTAAACTACTCTACAAACAGCTGACTGCACCTGTTATCGGGCCTGAACCAATGAGTTAAGTTCGCAAAACTCAACCAAAGTCTCCGTGCCAAGATCCAGAAGATGCCTCTCCTTCTAGAGATCCGAAGATGAGCTGAGAAGCTGTGCCATCGAAGACAATGACCTGCTCATCAACATTGCCTCACCGATGAATGTAGCTGTTAGCAGCAGGATGTGTTGTGAAAGGGAATTTCACGTAGTTCATGTAATCGGAAGCAGTTGTTGACACTAACAAGTTGTTAAAGTCTTTTGTAAAATTGTGTCCAGATTAAAATCCAGCTCCAATAAAGTCACTGAGAAGACATGTTGTTAATGTTCTCCTTTCTTTCCATCACTGTTTCATAGAGACACAGTTACACAGAAAAGAGAAATTGGCTGGAGAGTGTGGAGATTGTATGGAATTAGCTGCCAGAGGAAGTGGTGGAGGCTGGTACAATTACAGCATTTAAAAGGCATCGGATGGGTATATGATTAGGAAGGATTTAGAAGGATATGGGCCAGGTGCTGGCAAATGTGACTAGGTCAGATTGGGAAGTCTGATCAGCATGGACAAGTTGGACCAAAAGGTTTGTTTCTGTCCCATGTGATTCTAAGACCCCTCAAACCCACTCCGCCATTCAATACAATCATGGCTGACCCCACTCTTCTCCATATCCCATGATCCCTTTAGACACAACAGCTCCATTTATTTCCTTCTTAAAAACATGTTTTGACCTTGACCATGTTCTGTGGTGGTGAACTCCACAGGTTCATCACTCTCAGGGTGAAGAAATTTCTCCTAATCTCAGTGCTAAAGGGTTTATTCCTTATCCTTAAGGAATGACGCCTGGTTCTGTACTCCTCACCATTGGGAACATCTTTCCTGCATCTAACCTGTGTAGTTCTGTTACAATTTTCTGGGTTTTCTATAAGAAACCCTTCATTCTTCTCAACTCCAGTGATTATAATCCTAACCGACTCAATCTCTCCTCACATATCAGTACGGCCATCACAGGAATCATTGGAATTCCTCCTAAAGGCACTGGTTGCTTCCCAGTATCAGCTTCAGCGACACTGGAAGTCCTTTGGGCCTCATTTATATGTCCCTGCATGAGAATGGTGCCAACCTATTCCACGTGTTGGTCACCACCATGATCAGTTAACTGCTAGATTCACCCAATTTCCAGCCTCTAATTTCCACACAGAGTCATTCAATCACAGTCAAAAGAGGAGAGCATTAAACAATGCTCTCCTGTGTCATTGAGAGGCAATGTGACCAATGGTATAACTGTCAGAAACCAGCCAAGTGGAGAATTTGACCAAGGAACAATTGAATCATCATGGGGAGTAGTCTGGTTTCTTTAGGTGCAGCGCTTTTGAAACAGTTTCCTCGCATGAATATGTAGCCAGCCCAACCAATCTATGCCAGTATTCATGACTCAAACAAGTCACCTTGCACCTTGCTTCATCACACACTATTAATAAATGCTTTCATTCTCTCTGCTGGAGATATCCAGCTCCCTCTCAACTATACCTCATGCTATTTGGTGAGGCTAAGACCTGGAGACATCCGAACAGGTCCGATGGATTGGCCATGCTAAATTGCTCATTGTGTTCAGAGATGTGTAGGTTAGCCACCAGAAATGCAGGGTTACAGGGATAGAGTGAGGGGGGTGGTGGGTTTGGGTGGGATATTCTGAGGGTCAGTGTAGACTTGTTGGGCTGAATGGCTTTTTCCCCCACACTGTGGGGATTCTATGATACTGCCAACATTCCTAATGAGTGGAAGTCCTGACTGGTTCCCACTACAGCTGCCCGGAGCTCCTTGCGGTGGTTCTGTTATGTATCACCATGACTGGAACTTCAGCTTAGCTCACAGGTTAACACCTCCTCGTTCATTACCTTGTCCAACACCACTCACCTCAATGTGGCACATCCCAGATTTTGAGTGAACCAAAATTCATTTTGTGAAGTTAGACGTGACTAGCAGAAAACCTTACTAATATTCTCCATCACAGCCTTACAATTGACTTTGTACAAGCCGGAGTGACAAAAAGAAGGCACCTTCGTTGAAGGGTATGATGGACTGAATGGCCTCGGAAAGTTGAAATCTGGCTGAGCTAAGGTTGTTAACAGGAACTAAATTTCAAGGTTTGTTTGAAACAAGTCTGATTAAGTACAGGTTTCTCCTTTATCTAAAATCAACACCTTTCAAATCTCGGATCCAAACATTTCAGCCGATACCCAGCCTTGCAGAAGGCCTTCTCCACCCCAGCCAATCAGGGGCCGACAGCTGTACTGACCAGCAGTGCCAATGGGAAGGCAGCGTCTGGTTGGGGTAAGCTTGTAGGGAGGGTACGGAGGCATGGAGTGATGGGCAGGTGACATTGGCAGAAGGTGCAGAGGCTGGGTCCTGATGCCAAGTCCCTCTCCATGGCAGTGGGTTCTTCAGGTGAAGGCACCCATCCACAATGCCCTAGGTAACTGCAGGGAATCCCTCCAGGATTGTGCTCCCTGCATCATGAGGACCTCCCAGCTCTGCCCGCCAACCACTGGGTTAATCTAAAATATAAATGGTGGGAGGAGGCCACAATTGCCCTGGCTCCATGGGCCGAATAGCCTCTCTCCACACTAAGGATTCTATGAATTTTCTGGCTTTCCTTCAAAGTTGGAGATGAGAAGGTGGAGAAGGGGGTCCACCTTCTTTCCTGATTAAATGCCCTCTCTGCCAACAACCTCACTGCCAGGGAGGACGTTAAATTCCACCCATAGTGTCAGTATTTGAGCTGCTGCTTTAGATGACAGTGTCGCTGGTTCATAGCTTTATTCTCCCCTTCTTGGGTCATCCCCCACTACTTGGCCAGTTGGCAGTTCATTAAGTGGGAGTACAATGAAGACATGGGGTTGGCGTTACCAGGACAGGAGCATCAAGAGGGGCCAGCTTACATCAATCATAGCCTGGAAATCCAGAGTGCCTGTATTGGCTGCTTCCATCTTCAGGTCACTGGTCCAGCTAGCACCATCTCCATCAGTACAGGGACTTACCACTGATTAGCCCCTTGGCATCCAGAGTTACTTGTTTAGAATTTGTTAATGGAGGGGGGGTTTTGCCAACTTGTGCCAGTATTTATTGTCCATCAAGAAGGTGATGGTGAGCTGCCTTCTTGAATCACTTGTGCTGTACAAGAGATAGGAAGGTGTGCCAGTGGGGGTGATGCCATTTGGTTAGGGGCTATGCTGGTCATACTGGAGTACCTCAGTACATGTGAGAGATATGGGGGCGGGTCACTGAGGCTTAAAACAGGAGGGGTACAGTGAAGCTCTGAATTTGAGGTACTAGTTGAGATTGTTACTGGGTAATTGATGGGGTCGATGGGCATTGAATTGAACCGTTTCCCAGTCTTTGATCACGAGACATTGTTATGGACCAGACCAAACCCCCTCAAAATAAGATTTCTGCTGTCTCCTTTAATTTAACTTTTTATTTAATTTGAAGGCAAATGTAAGGCACGGTGTTCCAGGTGTGATTCGATTAGTCTACCTCATGGCTTTAAGCAAAACATGCTTTATTAGCCATAAAGTTATGGAGCTGTACAGCACTGAAAAAAGACCCTTCAGTCTTCAACTTGTCCATGCCAATCAGATATACAACAATAATCTAGTCCCATTTGCCAGTATTTGGCCTGCATCCCTCCAAACCCTTGCTATTCATACAAACATCCAGATGCCTTTTGAAGATTTACAAGGATGTTGCGAGGGTTAGGGGATTTGAGCTGTAGAGAGGCTGAATAGGCTGGGGCTGTTTTCCCTGGAGTGTCAGAGGCTGAGGAGTGACCTTATAGAGGTTTATAAAATCATGAGGGGCATGGATAGGGTAAATAGATAAAAGTATTTTCCCTGGGGTGGATGAGTCCAGAATGAGAGGGCATAGGTTTAGGGTGAGAGGGGAAAGATATAAAAGAGACTTAAGGGGCAACTTTTTCACACAGAGGGTGGTGAGTGTATGGAATGAGCTGCCAGAGGAAGTGGTGGAGGCTCGTACAACTGCAACATTTAAAATGCATCTGGATGGGTATATGAATAGAAAGGGATATGGGCCAGGTGCTTGCAAGTGGGAGTAGATTGGGTTGAGTTATCCTGTAGGTATGGACGAATTGGATCAAAAGGGGTCTGTTTCCGTGCTGTACATCTCTGGGATCCTACAAATGTCGTAATTGTACCGGCCTCCACACCTCCATACATGCATCACCCTCTGTGTGAAAACATTGTCCCTTATAAATCTTTCCCCCCTCACCTTAAAAATATGCCCTCTAGTTCTGGACTCTCCCACTCCAGGGAAAAGATCTTGTCCGTTTATCCTATCCATGCCCCTCATGATTTTATAAACCTCTATAAGGTCACCCCTCAGCCTCTGATGCTCCAGGGAAAACAGCCCCAGCCTATTCAGCCTCTCCCAATGGCTCAAACCATTGTCCTTGGTATCATCCTTAGATCTTTTCTGAACCTTTTCAAATTTCACATCATCTTTCCTATAGCAGGGAGATCACAATTTAATGCAGTATTCCAAAAGTGGCCTAACTAGTGTGCTGGACAGCCCCAACATGATCTTCCAACTCCTATACTCAATGCAGTGACCAATATTCTTACAACATGGTTAAGATACAAACAAAAATTAAGAATTGGCATAACTTTAACTCTATTGAAATACCCAATAAAAAATTAACATGTTAGTTAACTACTAATCATTAACCGTTTCAATGTAGCAGCATCCTGTAAATGCACCATTAGCAAAGGCAAATTCAGGTTTCCCTCATGTGCGATCTCCTCCAGTTCAGGAGATAAGAACGCTGAAAGAAATGCTCGAGCAGCAGAGAGAGAACTCTAGCTTTTTGCTGCAGCAGGGACAGAGAGAGAGCTGTATCCAGCAGCTTCAACATCAACTCGAAACCCCAACTCCGAGCAAAACTAAAACCCTGGCTCTCTGGGAATCTGACTCCACCCACTCATGTTTCTTTTGTCTAATTTAAAAAAAACACTGAGCTCCAAGTTATTTATCCACTGGTTCTGAAGCAGATATTGCGATGCCACTGTGGCAGCACCTCTCTGCAACAGAAATAGCACAGGATAAATCCCTCTTAAAGGCTAAGTACCATCACAACATCTTGTACTGTACCCAGGTCCTTGAATATTAAGTATAAGAGCCGTCTACCAGGGTGCCTATGCAGTTCTTGTGGATATATAACCCTTGTTTTTAACCTCCTCCATTTAAGGTGCCAAATGCTGCATCAGAATCCCCGGAAAAACACTCAGCCCTCCCGTGCAATAATGTACTCACCTGCCTGTTCAAATTCAGTACCACAGATCATTCCAGATCTGTTTCTGTAAGCGTTGCAGGTTACTTTTAACTGGAACTAGCCTTGTATAAATCTGGGTAAAAACAATGACTGCAGATGCTGGAAACCAGAGTTTAGATTAGAGCGGTGCTGGAAAAGCACAGCAGTAAAATCGACGTTTCGGGCAAAAGCCCTTCATCAGGAATACAGGCAGAGTGCCTGAAGGGTGGAGAGATAAAGGAGAGGAGGGTGGGGGTGGGGAGAAAGTAGCATGGATTACAATAGGTGAGTGGGGAAGGGGATGAAGGTGATAGGTCAGGGGCAGGGGGAGGGTGGAGTGGATAGGTGGAAAGGAAGATAGGCAGGTAGGACAGGTCAAGGGGACAGTGCTGAGCTGGAAGTTTGGAACTGGGGTGAGGTGGGGGGAAGGGGAAATGAGGAAACTGTTGAAGTTCACATTGATGTCCTGGGGTTGAAGTGTTCCGAGGCGGAAGATGAGGCGTTCTTCCTCCAGGCGTCGGGTGGTGAGGGAACTGCGGTGAAGGAGGCCCAGGACCTCCATGTCCTTTGCAGAGTGGGAGGGGGAGTTGAAATGTTGGGTCCCAGGGCGGTGTGGTTGATTGGTGCGGGTGTCCTAAATCTGGGAGCACTGAGGAGGGAACCCCTCAATAGTCACCACATGCTGAAATCTCGAAAATTAGAATCAGGGCGAAGTTACTGTTCTGCTTTGGAACCAATGTGCCTGAGATAATCATCCATTTTATCCAGTTTCCATGCGGTTTGACTCTATGGCTTTATACCTGCACCTTTACTCAGTGGCTGCTGAACGTTGTAAGTAGATTACTACAAAATGCAATCCTAAAATGATCCAAAACACTACTGGGGAGGAAAGAAAGATTGCATTTACATAGCACCTCTCACAGTCTAAGTGCAAGACAGTTGTTTTGAAGTGCAGTCAGTGTCATAATGCTGGAAGGGCAGCAGCTGATGTGAGCACAGCAAGATCCCACATACAGCATTAAGACAAATGACCACACAACCTATGGTGATGGTATTAACTGACAAATAGATGTTGAAATGACACGTTTTTGCTCAAATGACAAAGAGATAGAATTCCTACACAGCATGAAATAGGCCATTCAGCCTATCCAGTCCACACCAACCCTCTGAAAGGCATCTCACCCAGACCCAACCTTCTATCTCAGCATCTCCCATGGCTAATCCACCTAGCCTACACATCCCTGGATACTATGAGCAATTTAGCAATCCACCTAACCTGCACATCTTTGTACGATGGGTGGAAACTGGAACACCCAGAGGGAATCCATGCTGTCACGGGGAGAGTGTACAAACTCCACACAGCTCCCTGCGTGTGGAATCAAACCCAGGTCCCTAGCGTTGAGTCCGCAGTGCTAACCACTGAGCCACTGTGTTGTCTCAGCAGCTTAGATGTTGACAGATGTCAAAAATGCTTTAATGGTAAATTGATGAATATATTTATTAATACCTATCATAGAAGAAATTCTCTCTCATTCAAGATAGAGCAATGATTATTAGAAAGCAGAATTTATGAATTAATTTCCCTTCTGTTTGCTATAACCAGCTCATCTCTCAGCATCCGAGATGGACAGTCAACATAGTTTTAGACCTGTACACTATTTTTGAGAGTTTTATCAGTTACAGATGAAGAAAAATAAAGTTTGTGAAAATAGAAGCGAACAATGCAGGAACACAGTGAGAATAATTAAAAGCACTTACCAAAATCACTTGTGCACACAGCCATAAGGACCTCTGTGTCATTGCATGGTCTACATGCTCCTGCAGCCAAAAAAAAATAGATTCAATGTTTCTGGTAGCCTTCAATTATCACAAAAACAACTTCTCTGTTAAGAAGGTGAAGCAAACTATGTCTTAATTTAAGAAGAAATCAATTGGACGTCAGCAAAATTGCCGCAGGTCCTCCGATGGGAATGTGAAAGTGCAAAATGACTGTAGATTAGAAACCGCTTGCCTCATTCCTGAATCATACTGTTGATTGTCTAGCTGCCACTTGCTTTCCCTTTCTTACTTAAAGGGGCGGATTATTACTTGGTTCCATTTGCATTTCAAAAAGTTGGCCAGTCTCTATTTTTAATCGTAGTTGGTGAAAATTACAAGGCTACTCAGTGGAACAACGGCCTGCGCTCAGTCAATATCCAGACACTGGTTTGATACATCAGACCTATCCAAGTTGCACTTTTCCCTGAACTGGAGGTGCTGGCAAAACTAGGAACCTGTAGTTTCCAGAAATTACAGAGTGAGACATTTTAAATAATACTGAAGAGCAATCTGACCAGGAAAGGTGGGGTTAGGAGGTTTGTGAGGTTCGAGGTGCTGTGAGTAGAGAGTTTCACTGGAAGAAAATTGACAAGCAGCAAAAGGCCAAAACTTCCTAGAGATTGATTGATTCTTGGTAAGCAAAGGCATGAGGTAGGCAGGATGTGGCGAGGAGGTTACTATCTGATTAGCTTTGGTATTACTAAATTCTTAGTAAGAGCCCATGGTGTTGGAGCTGGTGTATTAAGATGGATAGAGGTTTGGTCAACTAATAGAAGACAAAGTTGGGGAAACGGGGGTGGTTTAGGATGGTTCAGGTGCACCACAAGGATCATAGAATCTCAGAGCCCCTACAGTGTGGAAGCAGGCCATTCTGCCCATCAGGGCGATACCCTTGGGGTAGCACGGTGACTCAGTGGTCAGCACTGCTGCCTCACAGCACCAGGGAAGCCCAGGTTCGATTCCAAATGGGTGACTGTCTGAGTGGACTTTGCATGTTCTCCCTGTGTCTGCGTGGGATTTTTCCAGGTGCTCTGGTTTCCTCCCATAGTCCAAAGATGTGCCGGTTAGGTGGATTGGCCATGCTAAATAGTCTGTAGTGTTCAGGGATGTATAGGTTAGGTGCATTAGTCAGGGGTAATGGTCTGGGTGGGATACTCTTCAAAGAGGTGTTGTGGACTTGTTGGGCCAAAGGGCCTGTTTGCACACTGTAGGAATTCTAGTTCTAATTCGAATCAGTTTTGGAGCCAGAATTATTTTCAATATCTATTCATAACCTGGCTGAGGGAAGTGATGAGAATGACACAGAATTGCCAAAGGGTTATGCACTGGTTAAGTGAATGAGGAAAAACCTGGTAGATGTAATATAATGTGAGAAAATAGAATCATAGAGTCATACAGCACAGAAACAGACTCTTTGGTCCAACTCATTTGCACTGATCAAATTTCTGAAACTAAACTAGTCTCATTTGCTCATGTTTGGCTCATATCCCTCTACACCTTTCCTATTCATGTACCTGTCCAAATATCTTTTAATTGTTGTGACTGTACCTGCATCTACCATTTCCTCTGGCAGTTCATTCCAAAATCGATAATCAAAGATCCCTCCCACCCCAGTTATACTCTCGTCCACCCTCTTCTGTCAGGCAGAAGGTAAAAAAAAAGTTTGTATACATGCACAGATAGAGTCTAGAACAGCTTCTTTCTGGCTGTTATCAGCCTTTGAACAGACCTCCCAAGTGTTAGTTCTGATCTCTCTCACCTTGCACCATCTCTTGCACTCTGTTCTGCTACTCTGATATAGATTGTATGGTATAATCTGCCTGTACAGCATGCAAAACACCACTTTTCACTGCACCTCGGCACATGTGACAACAATAAAATAAACAACATGCAAACAAACCTTTGAGAGAAAAAGTTGCCTCTCAGTCCCTTTTAAACTTTCTCTTCTCACTTTAAAAACAGTTTTGAAATTCCCCACCCTAGGAGAAAGATCTTTGCTATTCACCTTATCTCTGCCCCTCGTGATTGTATAAACTTTTAATAAGGTTAACCTCAACCTCCTATGCTCCAGTGAAAAAAAAAGAGCCCCAGCTTGTCTCGCTTCTCTTTAAAACTCTAATCCTCCAGTCCTGGCAAATCTTTTCTGAACTGTCTCTAATTTAATCATCATAGAATCCCTACAGTATGGAAACAGGCCCTTCGGCCCAACAGGTCCACACCAACCCTCTGAAAAGTAACTCACCCAGACTCATTCCCCCACTATCCTAGATTTTACCCCTTGACCAAGGCACCTAACCTACATATCCCTGAACACCATGGACAATTTAACACAGCCAATTCCTCTAAACTGCATATCTTTGGACTGTGGGAGGAAACCAGAGCACCCAGACGGATCTACGCAGATACAGGGAAAATGTGCAAACTCCACAGAGTTTGAGGCTGGAATTGAACCCGGGTCCCTAGCACTGAGGCAGCAGTGGTAACCACTGAGCCACCATGCTGCCCCTTATATCCTTCCTATAGCAGGCCAACCAGAACTGTACACAATACTCCAAAAGTGGCCTCACCAACATCCTGTACAACTTCAACATGACAGTCCAATTCCTATACTCAATGGCCTGAGCAATAAAGGCACGATGCTAAACACCTTCTTAACCACTCTGTTCACCTGCGACAACGTTCAAAGAATTACGTACCTGAATCTCTAAATCTCTGTTCGACAACACTACCAGGGCTCTACCATTAATTGCGTATGGCCTGTCCTTGTTTGTATAATCGAAATGTAATACGTCGCATTTATCCAAATTATACCCTATCTGCCACTCCTGAGCCCATTAGCCCAATTGATCTATATCCCTTTATAATCTCAGATAACCTTCTTCACTGTCAACTATACATCAATTTTGGTGTCATCTACAAACTTACTAACCATTTCTCCTAAATTCTCTTCAAATTGTTGACATAAGTGACAAAACAACATTGACTCAGCACCAATCCCTGCGGAACACCATAGGTCACAGACCTCCAATCTGAAAAACAACCCTCTACCATCACCCTCGGACTCCAACCATCAAGTCAATTTTGTATTCAATTAGCAAGCCCTTGTGAATCCCATGTGATCCAACTTTACTAATCGGTCTGCCATGTAGAACATTGTCTACTTGGACTTTAGTAAAATCCTTGACAATGTCTACCCCTCTGCCCTCAATCTTTTTGGTTATATCCTCAAAAAACTCAATCAAGTTTGTGAGATGTTATATATACTTTGGCAAGAAGAATAGAGAAGCTGAATATTAATTTAATGGAAAAAGACTGAAGAAAACTACAGAAGTGGGATTTGGGAGCCCTTGTCATTAATCACAAAAAGTTAGCATCCAAGTTCAATGGGTAATAGGGAGGCAAATGGGAATTTAAAAGAAATGGAGTGTAAAAGCAGTACTGAAGAGTCACAACAGACTTGGAATATTAACTCAATTGCTCTCCACAGATGCTGCCACACCTGCTGTGTTTTTCCAGCAATCTCTTGTGTACATTTGATGATAAAAAACGGAAACCAAAATTGCTAGAATTATACATGGCAATAGTCAGAGCATGGCTGGTATTTTGTAAACTGTTTGGACCCTTTATCAAAGGAAAGATTTACTGGTATTGGAAGCAGTCCTGAGAAGGTTCACTAGGCTGGTAGCAGGTATGGAGGGACTGTCTTGTGGGGAGACATTGGGTAGGTTGTACTACTTTATTAAGGGGTGACTTTATTAAGAACATCCAAGATTCTTAGGGAACTTAACAGGCTTGTTTCCCTGTGTGGGATCATCTGTGACCCCGGAATAAGGGGTCACTCACTTAAGTCAGAGATGAGGAGGAATTTCTTCTCTCAGAGGGGAGTGAATCATTGAAATTCTTTACTGCAGAGGGCTGTCGAGACTGAGTCATTCAAAGCTGAGACAGACAAGAGTTTTAAATCAGGGAGGAGAAGGTGAGGACTGCACATGCTGGAGATCAGAGCTGAAAATGTGTTGCTGGAAAAGCGCAGCAGGTCTGGCAGCATCCAAGGAACAGGAGAATCGACGTTTCGGGCATGAGCCCTTCTTCAGGAATGAGGAAAGTGTGCCAAGCAGGCTAAGATAGAGAGCGTAGGGGAATGAAGGCGAGGCCTCTGCCGAGGACTGATCTTTCATCCTCAGAGAGCGGGGTAGTTCTGGAGGGATAGTGAAAATGAGGGCGTAGGGGAATGAAGCCTGCTTGGCACACTTTCCTCATTCCGGAAGAAGGGCTCATCCCCGAAACATCGATTCTCCTTCTCCTTGGATGCTGCCTGACCTGCTGCACTTTTCCAGCAAGGAGTTTTAATCAGTCAAGGAATCGAGGGTTATGGGGCAAAATGGTCTATTTTTGCTCAACATTTTATGGTCTTTGTCTTCTGGAAACCAAATTTCCACTAGACAGGGGCTTAGGAAATAATTATAATTTTAAAATGTCATCGACTACAAAGCAGGAGTTTTGAACATTTGGGTTTCAGGAATCAGGTGTCAATTCCACATCACCTATTTTTCACCCAATAATAAAGTTAAAATTATCTACAAATATTCAACTAAGTTTTGTGGAACTGAAGCATTTAAAAAGTTTTAATTCGTCACATTTTTGGTTTCTGGAAAGTATTTTATTGAAAACATGTAATCTTCTTGTCAACTTAACGGGCTCATTTAATCATTTTTGGAGCAAAACATCACAGTTCCACAAAGGCCTATTCAAAAACCACGATTATTTCAACATGTGTGCCTATGCCAAATGGTACTTTTCTTCAATAAAGCCTCCCTTATTCTCAAATCAGTAAGCTGCAGCCAGAAGCTGTTCAATAACTGGAGTATCTGTATGATGCTTCTTGCAAAAATAGTTCTTACCCTTTTCGATTACACTGAGCTACGTTGTTGCATAACCACTGGCACAATAGCTAAGCCGAACAAGGGAATATTGCAGGGTAAACTCAGAATGTTGAAATACACTATAATAAGCAAACCACATCATCTCCAAGTGACTGGTAATGTCAAATCAAGGTCATATTGGAGTATCCTTTGCGATCAGACAGCGTGTATCCTCTATTTATAGTATCAGGTTTCTGAGAAACTAGGACATATGAAGATTTAAAAAACAAGAGAACTGCGGATGCTGTAAATCAGAAACAAAAACAGAAGTTGCTGGCAAAGCTCAGCAGGTCCAGCCATATCTGTGGAGAGAAATCAGAGTTAACATTTCAGGGCTAGTGGCCATACCTTAGAACTCAGACCTGCTGAACTTTTCCAGCAACTTCTGTTTGTTAAAAAAAATGGCTTTAGTGTGTTGAATATTCAGAATTTTGTCCACTTGACGCTATCACACACACATGTATCAGGGAGTAGCAGCATGGCAGCTCAGCGGTTAGCTCTGTTGCCTCACAGCACCAGGGACCCAGGTTCAATTCCAGCCTCGGGTGACTGTGTGGAGTCTGCACATTCTCCCCGTACCTGCATGGGTTCCCTCTAGGCACTCCGGTTTCCTCCCACAACCCAAGGATGTGTAGGTCAGGTGAATTGATCCACAGTGTGGAGGGATATGTAGGTTAGGTGCATTAGGCAGGGGTAAGTGTAGGGTAATAGGGAATGGGTCTGGGTAGGGTACTCTTCAGAGGGTCAGTATGGACTTGTAGGGCCAAATGGCCTGTTTCCATACTGTAGGGATTCTAAGATGAGTCTGCTAGGAAGAGATAAGAAGATCCATGTTTAACAGCTCATGTAATTTAATTCCAAATATTTCTGGCTGGAAGGTAACATTTTCTGTCCCAAGAATTTCATAGTGACCTTCAGACTCTCGCTTACATCCAGATGGAGCTGAGTAACATTGGATTTAGAACTGGTAACTCTCTAGTACAATCAACTTTATTCAATTCATTCATGGGAGTTGGGTATCAGTGGCTGGGCCTAGCTCTAGTTGCTCTTGAGAAGGTGGTGATGAGCTTCCTTCTTGAACCATTGCAGTCCATGTCCTGTGGGTTGGCCCACAATGCCCTGAGGGCAGGGATTCCAGAATTTAGACCCAGCAACAGTGAAGGAATGGCGATATATTTCCACACCACTGAAGGAACAGCAATCTATTTCCCAGTCAGGATGGCGAGCGGCTTGCAGGGGAACTTGCAGGTGGTGGTGTTTCCATGTATCTGCTGTGTGTTAGTCTCGATGGAAGTGGTCGTGGGTTTGAGAGGTGCTGTCTAAGGATCTTTGGTAAATTTATGTGTGCGCTTACACATGTGCTAATGGAAAGGTTTGGCCCATTAGCAACAATATAAGTTGTAGACATGATGTTCTCCACAATCTGTACCCCCAGGACAGACTTTCTGTAAGATGACATAATGTCCCTCAGGTGTAACCACAGCCATTTAATACATCCGCTTTCCAGACTCTACTCACATCAAATTCGGATTTTAGTAAAGTCATATTCACCTTAATTTAATTTAGAATTTAAGTCACACAGTTACAGGGGCCAAGGACCGCAATAAGCCCGATTTCCACCGTTTTGTAGATTAGTAACAAGGGGTACAGATCTTGTCAAAGTCAGAAACATAAGAATGTATTTCTCTCACCCAGAAATTACATGCTGGAGGAGCAGCAGTTAGGTCATAGGGGCATTTGAACCCACCACAACGTCATGGCTGCCCTTTTACATCAATGAAGACAGTAGGAACAGGAGTAGGCCATTCAGGCCAGTGCCTCAATATTCTCCATCTGGCTGATTAGCTCATTCACTCCATTTTGCCCCACCACCTCCCCGTCCCTTTAGGTCACTAATTTCCATAAATCAATGTATTTGAGTCTTGAACCTTCTCGATGACAGAGCTTCCATAGTCCTTTGGAGGTGATGTATGATTCTGTTCCCTCATTCTCAAGACACCAGCCAAGAGAAACATTCCAACTAGAATCACCTTATCACACCCTGTCAGAATTGAGAGAGTTTCAATGTATCACCTCTTTCTAGAATTCTCCTATCCTCGAATGTTCAAGGACCAAGCAATCAAGTGCTGGAATAAACTGACTGGCAGATCTCCTCATCTCAGTCCCAAATAGGAGATCCCTGATCCCAAGACTGTCGCTCTTATTTCCTGACTCCCCAGTCAGGGAAACATGCTCTCAGTATCTATCCTGCCAAATTCCCAAAACAGTGTCATTTTTTTTCAACTAGTCTCCTAAACACCAGAGAACAAAAAACCCATTCCAACCAATCCATCTTCCCAAAACTGCCTGCTTATCACAGTACTCACTCTCGCGGCACCTCCTTTCACGCAAGTGTACCCTTCCTTCGGAGAGCTATTGTGGTACACAGAGATATTGACCCTGCCTGGAGACCAAAAGACCTGGATTCAAATCCCATCTGGTTTGAAGGTGATGGACTAAAAAAACGGGAAGACAATTATTATTGCCGTTAGACTATTAATCCAGAGACTTAGGTTTGAATCATGCCATGGTAGAATCATAGAATCCCTACAGTATGGAATCAGGCTATTCAGCCCATTAAGTCCATACTGACCCTCCAAAGAGCACTCCACCCATGCCTACAACCATTAACCTTACATCACCCATAGCTAATCCACCTAGACTGTATATCTCTGGACACTGTGGGCAATTTAGCATGGCCAATCCTCCTAATCTGCACATCATTGGACATGATGATAGGTGGCAGGATAAAAGAAATATCTGGAATTGACAGTCTAATGCTGATCATCAAACCATTGTTAATTCTCAGGAAAAATTCTTTTAGGGAAGGAAACTGCCATCTTTACCTGGTCTGGCCTATATGTAACTCCAGACCCAGTGCAATAGAGTTGACTCTTAACTGCCCTCTGGGCAATTAGTGATAGTAATATATGCAAGCCCGGGCAGTAATACCACCATCCCAAGAATGATTTGAAAAAAAAAGCTTAAATAGGTTAATTGAAATATCAAATCAAACTGACAGCTATGTCAGGGTAACAATATATTACCAAAATGGGGAGGTGGTGGCTTTAAGGTAATAGCACTGGATTAGCAATCCAGAGGCAAAGTCTAATGTTTGTGGGGCACTGGTTCCAATCCCACCATAACAGCTGGAAAAATTTAGATTCAATTCATAAATATGGAATTGTAAGTTAATCTCAGTGATCGGTGACCATAAAATATCAAAACACAGCTGGTGCACTAATATTCTTTCAGGAAGGAAATCTGTTGTCCTCGCCTGGTCAGGCCTACAGGTGACCCGTGATAGTGTGTTTGATTCCTAACTGCCCTCTGAAAAAGGCCAGCGAGCCTCTCAGTTCAAGGGCAATTAGGAATGGGTAACAAACATACATGCGCACTCCATCTCTACCCCACCAGTTCTAATGGTGGTCTGATTGTGGTGACGATGCATGAACAAAAATACAGCGCAGGTACTGTTGCTATGTGACCCAGCCGGTGAGTATAGTTTCTATCTCATAACAGCAGTAAAGAGACGAAAGATAAAGATAGATAGTGGCATCAATCTTCAGACTCAGAGGCTGGACTACTGGCAATGAAATCACATTAATCAGGGTCACCACATCACTGAGGGATTGCTGCATAGTTAGAGATACTAAAACAACAAAAACTTTAATTTACTTTTGATGGAACGGTATAGAAAATGCTAATGATTGATGCTTCAGCATTAGGAGATACTGGGGGGAAAAAAAAAACAGGTTCATGAAGAGGAAGTAGATTTTGTTAAAAATGAGTGTTTTTGAAAGTCAACTTGGATTTAGACAATTCCAGACAATTCCAATTAAAACTGGATTGTCCAGTCCAGAACCAGATGGGTAACAAAACTGGGTGCAGTTATGCTTCAAAAGATAACTCACATGAGGAGAAAGCCAAAAAAGAATTAAATCAATGAGAAGTATGCTCTTTTGGTTCAGTTGATTTGTCTTTTTTGTTAAGAATTAGAATTAGATTTTGTCGTCATGTGTACTCAAGTACAGGAATACAGGAGTACAGTGGAAAGTGTGCAAGGTCACCAATTCTGGTGCCATCTTGGGTATAAAGATATCTCGTACAAAGTAGAAAAATAAAGAAGGAAGTTAAAAGTTCAACATTACAGCCCTTCCTAGCGTAGAGCAGAAAAAAAAGAAATAAAGTTAAATGTTTTTCTGTCAGAAATCTGATATAAACACTTTGTGGGACATTTGGTACTAATTTACTACTGTTCAGAATATCTTTCTCATTCCTGTGGTAGAGTCGGGGGTGATTAAATAAAACTGTAAAGAAATGGAAAGTCATTACATTGTGGTGTGAACGCAGTAACACGGTTCTGTCCAAACCGAACTAAACAAGTGCAGATTAAAAAGTGACGTGAGAAGCAAACTTAAATGAGTGTTGCACAATTTAAGGACTTCCTTCAAACCATCTTTGGTATCTTTGTTAACACTTAACAAATGTAATGCAGAGAGAAATTCCAGCCGCTAAACAAAATTACTCTGTCGCTCTTTCACTTTAGAATTAAACAAAGATTTTGCTCTCCGCAGCTTAACAGCCTCACAAACATAGAGGGAAGTGTAAACAGTTTCAGGAGGCAGACACCTCCAGCTGTAGTTTATGACCTCAACTCAACTCCTTTCAACCTGCTGTTTGATGGATGGCTTTAGTCAGGCTGTATAGAGCTGAATGAATTGGTCTGAACCTTCAGGGGTCACTTAACCTTCAGCCTGGGTATGTCTTTACAGTGTCATTCTTTTCCAAATTCCAGCACATGAACATTAAAAGGTGTCAAGCTGTAGGTATTCACCTTACAAACTCTGATAAGGTATCAGGTAACCTTGCAAAAGTTATAGATGCCTTGGTTCGGACTAGAATTCCTTATTATATCAGATTTAAACTATTCATAATTCTGACCTCAAAATCAATGAGAAAAGTTGAATTAAATCTCTAGCTTTTACATGAAGAAGTCAAAAAGGCAGCTTTCTTGGTGGGAGTGTCTATACAACGAATTCTAAATGGCAACATTCACTGAAGCGTTTCAAATTTCCAGTTACTATTGAATGTAATAAATGTTTAAATGTTTAAGTTTGGGGAATGCTTTCACCCTCATTAAAATGTAGTTGATTTCTGAACTAGCTTTCGACAATCTTGCCACAAGTTTGCGTGTTTAAATGTTTTTCTTTAGGAAAATATTGCAATGGGTGTTAAAATATAAACTATGTGAAGAAATACGAACCGGACATGTTCTTTAAATGTTACAATCACTATAAAAGTATTTATACCAGAATTGATGACAGATTAAAAAAAGACAAACCAACTGAACCGAAAGCATGTACCTTTTATTGATTTGATTTTTTGTTGCCTTTCTCGTGTTCTTTCCCATGGCTAACCCACCAAACCTGCACATCCCTGAATACTACGGGTTAATTTCAAATGGCCAATCCACTTAACCTACACATTTTGGACTGTGGGAGGAAACTAGAGCACCCAGTGGAAATCCACGTAGACATGGGGAGAATGTGCAAGCTCCACATAAGCAGTCACCTGAGGGTGGAATCAAACCCAGGTCCCTGGCACTGTGTGACAGCAGTGCTGAGACTGACTTGGGACTTGAACCCAGGTCTCCTGGCTCAAAGACTCAAAGACACCACCACAAGAGCCCTTAACAAAGGTGATCCAATGCCCCATTTGAATTCTGATGTTCAAAAGTTATCCCATTACTGTACTAAATATCTTTCATTTGATTGTTGGATAAGTTATTAAATAGCTGGCTGCCCAATATTTGTACTCACAAATCTTTGGTCTAGGATCCAATCTTAATTGTGTAAGTGAATAGGTCTTGTGTGTGAGTACAAATCTCACTCTTACACTTTAAAGATACATGCATGACACATTTATAATAGGTTACATTTGGGTTGCTTAAAATGGGTTTAAGTGTAACACCTGCATTGGTTAAACAAGTGGGTTAGTGAGCAATTAACAGATTAGCAGAATGGCAAGAATTGGGAGGTGGCCAAACTGCTGTCATTACAAAACTTGAATACTTTTGCAGAAGCAACTCAAGACATTGTAATTCTTATTCATTTAACTGAAGTTCAGTGCTGTATTAGCAAGAGGAGAACACACTAGAGCCCTAAGCAATTCCCGTCAGTGAATATTTTATTAAATTAAAAACTTTACATTCCCCAGTTAGAGTGGCGTGTCAATAAACCAAGTGTTAACTCAGCCCTTAGGAGAGGTTTGCTTTATGTTCCGGTAATGCCTTGGCCGAGAATGACCCCAATCCCATTTACGCTGATAATTACACTTGTCAATCATGTTCATGGGGACATAAGCCCCAATGCAAGCTCAGCACCTACGCCTGGATGTAAAAAGCCAGTGAAGAACAACTGAAGATGCTGCAGCATTAATCATAGCATCAGTGTAAACATTGTATGCTATCTTTCAGTACCTGCCTGACAGACCTTTCCCTCTGTTACTTCACTATCATTACTGCTATTTGGAATAGAGGTAACTTTTCAGGAAAGCCATTTCAGCAACACATTCATTCACTACACCTGCCCAAGAGCAGAAAGGTATCTGAAGCTGGATTGCAGTTCTGTCCTACAAGATACTTTTAAAATCAGACATATTTAATATCAAAGCCCATAAGTCTCAAGTTCTGCAGGACTGTGCTGCTAAGCATTTGTATTTAGTGTTGGTGCAATACCTCTGCACTATACCAAAGGCAACATTTGTGCTTTTTTGATTGTTAGTGTTTCAGAAGAGCTAGCTTCACTCCACTAGTGCGTCACATTGCCTCCGTTTTAATTGTGACTGACTCAGTGCCAACATGTTCAACTTTATACTTCTCACCAACCATTCTGCAGTCTTCTTCCTATCATTACAAATGTTGTCATGGAATTCCACTTACACATACACGCTGCAGCTAAGCATCAACTGTTTTCTGAAAAGCTTTGCATATTTAGGACAGTATTTCTGGTGCATTACATATCAATATATCACATGCATATATTAGATCTGATCTTTCTCTGCACCTCCTCTGTAGCTGTAACACTATTTTGCATTCTGTTCTATTACCCTGATGTAAGGTATCATTTGCCTGGATCGCACTCAAAAGAATACCTCTCACTGTATCTCAGCACATGTAACAATAATAAATCAAATCAAGTCATTTAATTTCTTTCAGTCTTTAAGTAACAATGAGGTATGAAGAGATCAAGCTGAGTGTTTGAATGTTCTCCAACCCTTTTTTTTGACTCCATAAATTAAAATCAGCAAACCTTGCCGAGTATATGGATCACTATCACCTCCAGGGAGTGTCTGATACTTCTGGCCAGACAAGTTAGTGAAAAGAAACATTAGTGCAGTATCTCAGCAATTTGCAAAGTCCCTTATCTCCTCACCAATCTACACACTCCATGTGTTGTTAATTTTTGCAGTGTTCCACATACTCTGCATGTGACATGGGTCATACGTTGAGGATGGTTTCCAGCTGCACTGAAACTCAACTCCGCCAAGTAACACAATATGCAGGTGGTTCAGAGTTTAACCCTTTTGTCCTGGGCGTCGATGCCCTTTCTTTCCAAATGTACACCTCAGCCTCACAAACCCAATGCAGCACTGTCTTTACAAAGATTCACAGTAGGTGCCCTTTCCTCACTGAACATTAAGTCCTTAACTGACACTACAAAGAAAGTACAATGAACAATTTGTTAACTTTAAGAGTTTTGTGAACTGAATTTGGCAATCACATACTTCCAAAGTAAGCTCTGAGTAAAAAAAAAAGATGCATCAACATTTCCAAATATTATCTGGCTTCAGTCATCTCCCAAATATGTTGAAGTCACCATGGACTATATGGTGGGGTTAAGTAAAAGCAAACGTTGGCTTCATTTGACTTGTTCTAGCATTTGCAATTCAGACTGTACCATATTGACTGGTAAGAAGTCTATTCTTGTGATAACAGTTGTGGCAAGTTAAATGTTTATATCCAAACTGGGCTTGCACTCCTCAAAGAGAGTGGCACCTATAAATCTGTAGATCAGATCCTTCAGAAACAAGACAACAAGTCGTTGCAGCTTGATTATTGTCTGAACACAGGCTGCGTCGCAGTCCTTCTGCAGTTTAACATTTTCAGTAATTGGCAATGTCCTCAGAAATTGTTATTCGCCTTTTTACATTGAAGAATTTGTAACATTTGCAGTATTAATGCAGCTCAGCTGTTGGGGATTTTGTTTGAAACAAGAGGAATTTGACGTGGGAATACATATGTAAAGATAAATGTACCAGGCATGAAAGGTTAACCATGCCCCCACCACTCTAGCAAAATGGAGTTATTCAGGTCATTCTGTTATAATGCGCGTTTCATCAGCGCAAATTGGCTATAATGCGATCAACAAACTGCGGACGTAGTTCGGAGAACGCAATCTTTCTACTGAACGGGTATGGTGATTTTCTATTAGTGATCTTCTACAGCATGACTTCCAATTGCGGTTTTCCACAGTGCAATTTTCTATAGCATGAGCTTACAGAAGAACACAACTGTGCATTATAGCAGAATGACCCATACACAAAAGGGTGGAGATACCTACTGAGATCCATGCTCCAGAAAGCAGAAGTTTTGAATGCAACAATACTCAAAATAAACTACTTTTGGGAAAATGAGGGAAAATTAATTGCAAGAACATAGTGTTAAAGCTTCATCATTTGAACATAACTACAATTTCTTGAAGGAGAAAGTGAGGTCTGCAGATGCTGGAGATCAGAGATGGAAATGTGTTGCTGGAAAAGCGCAGCAGGTCAGGCAGCATCTAGGGAACAGGAGAATCGACGTTTCGGGCATTAGCTTTCCTGAAGAAGGGCTAATGCCCGAAACGTCGATTCTCCTGTTCCCTAGATGCTGCCTGACCTGCTGTGCTTTTCCAGCAACACATTTCCATCTACAATTTCTTGAAGGCTTTTCTTCTTTAGGGGGCCATCTGCCACCAATTCCTAATTGCCCTTAAACTGATTGGCTTGCTGAGCCATTTCAGAGGGCAGTTAAGAGTCAACCACATTGTTGTGGGTCAGAAGTCATATGTCGGCCAGAGGATTTCCTTCACTAAAGGGTATAGATGAACCAGATGGGTTTCATAACAACTGGTAGCAGTTTCATCCTCATCATTAGATTAATTATTCATTCGAATTTAAATTTCACCAGATATCATGGTTGGATTTGAACTCATGGCCCAAGAAATCCAATCCCTCTACACCTCCATCCGCTATGACCAGGGCCTCCCAGCCCTCCGCTTCTTCCTCTCCCAACGTCCCCAACAGTACCCTTCCACCGACCTGCTAATTCGTCTGGCTGAACTGCTCCTCACCGTTAACAATTTCTCCTTTGAATCCTCCCACTTCCTCCAGACCAAAGGGGGGAGCCATGGGCACACGTATGGGCCCCAGCTATGCCTGTCTCTTTGTTGGCTACGTAGAACAGTCCATCTTCCGTAATTACACAGGCACCACTCCCCACCTCTTCCTCCACGACATTGATGACTGCACTGGCACCACCTCGTGTTCCCGCGAGGAGGTTGAGCAATTCATCAACTTCACCAACACATTCCATCCTGACCTTAAAATTTACCTGGACCATCTCGGACACTTCTCTCCCCTTCCTGGACCTCTCCATCTCCATTAGTGACAACCAACATGACACTGACATTTTTTTTTTTAAAAACAAACCCACCTCTTCCCACCCTACCTCCTGCAAAAATGCCATCCCGTATTCCCAATTCCTCCGTCTCCGCTGTATCTGCTCCCAGGAGGACCAGTTCCGCCACAGAACACACCAGATGGCCTCCTTCTTTAGAGATCGCAATTTCCCTTCTGAAGTGGTTAAAGATGCCCTTCAACGCATCTCGTCCCCATCCCGCACCTCTGCCCTCAGACCCCACCCCTCCAACCGTAACAAGGACATAATACCCCTGGTGCTCACCTTCCACCCTACCAACCTTTGCATAAACCAAATCATCCGCCGACATTTCCGCCACCTCCAAATGGATCCCACCACCAGGGATATATTTCCCTCCCCACCCCTTTCCACCTTCCGCAAAGACCGTTCCCTCCGTGACTACCTGGTCAGGTCCATGCCCCCCTACAACACACCCTACCATCCTGGCACCTTCCCCTGCCACCGCAGGAGTTGCAAAGCCTGCGCTTACACCTCCTTCCTCACCTCCATCCAAGTCTCTAAAGGAGCCTTCTACATCCAAACTTTTACCTGCAAATCCACCAATATCATTTATTGTATCCGTTGCTCCCGATGCGGTCTCCTCTACATTGGGGAGACTGGACGCCTCCTAGCAGAGCGCTTTAGGGAATATCTCTGGGACACCCGCACCAATCAACCACACCGCCCCGTGGCCCAACATTTCAACTCCCCCTCCCACTCTGCAGAGGACATGGAGGTCCTGGGCCTCCTTCACCACCGCTCCCTCACCACCAGACGCCTGGAGGAAGAACGCCTCATCTTCTGCCTCGGAACACTTCAACCCCAGGGCATCAATGTGGACTTCAACAGTTTCCTCATTTCCCCTTCCCCCACCTCACCCTAGTTCCAAACTTCCAGCTCAGCACTGTCCCCATGACTTGTCCTACCTGCCTATCTTCTTTTCCACCAATCCACACCACCGTCCCCCCGCCCCATCACCTTCATCCCCTCCCCCACTCACCTATTGTACTCTATGCTACTTTCTCCCCACCCCCACCCTCCTCTCATTTATCTCTCCACCCTTCAGGCTCTCTGCCTGTATTCTTGATGAAGAGCTTTTGCCCAAAGCGGCGATTTTACTGCTCCTCAGATGCTGCCTGAACTGCTGTGTTTTTCCAGCACCACTCTAATCTAGAGTCTGGTTTCCAGCATCTGCAGTCATTGTTTTTAACCACAGAATTCAGTCTGAGCCTCTGTATTACTAGTCTACTGATGAAAGACTTATGCCCAAAACGTTGACTCTCCTGCTGCTCGGATTCCTCCTGACCTGCTGTGCTTTTCCAGTGCCACACTTCGACTCCGATCTCCAGCATTTGCAGTCCTCACTTTCTCCCAGTCGACTGACATTGCTAACATCTACTCCTTTTGTGCTCTGTTACTGGAATCAGCTCTCATTTTGTTCCACAAATATCAGTTCTCCAAAGGAGAGAGCGCCACCATAACTGGAATCAATTTTCTTCTATCCTACTTGGAGGAGATTGGCACCAGTTCAAATGGACAGTGATTTGGGAACCTACGTTTCTGACAACTGCCAATTACTGATGCGTGTGTTCATTTCACAAAAGTGTAATGTCCACTTTCATTGGCAAGAGACATGAATATAGGGGAATTGCCAAAATGAAATAAATGCTTCCTTAAATTTTGCTTACCCACAAATATAAACCAGGATTGTAATAAAATGCATCATGTCTTAAGTACCAGAGTTCCATTTTTATGTGCAGATAGAAAGATTTGCCAAAGTCTTTTTTTTTAAAAAAGGCCCTTACAATATTGAACACATATGCTGTGAAAATATTAAGCACTACATTGGAGTCCCTGGTCTGTGTGGATATCCTGGGGGTCCATCGGATTTCAAGCTATAGATCATCAGATGATTAAATTTGTCCATAAGTGTTGACCATCAGTGGCCAATTTGTTTTAGCCTGTATTAATTAACAAAAGGACAAAATATTGTCTATGATGCTGAAATTATTTTTCTTTGGGTACCTGGCAATCTTTGGGCCATTAGTACAGTGATCCTACGTGTGTCAATAATTGTCAAGGATTCCAACACTGGAAAGGTTAAATAACTGCTCAACAATGCAAAACAGCTTCAGAAGAGAGCATGCAAACTCAGAGCTGGAGCAGGCCAATCAACTCCTCCCCTTGAGCCTGCGCTGGCATTCATTAAGATAATGGCTAATTTGCAGTCTGAACCAAGGCTCAGGTCAAGGGGGTCTTTCAACCAGGGATCAAAGGCACCTACTGTACTCAGGTTGAGGATTGGGGTTCTGGGTCAGGAGTATCACAAGGAACCATGATCTCAATCCCTGCCCTCAATTCCACTCTCCTGCTTCCCCTCTGACACTCAGACTCCTGTTATTCATTTTACTACAGCCCTCAGACATGCTCAAAAAAACCTAACATATCATTGCTGAACTCTAACAGTAAAAATAGCAGAATTGGCCTGGTAACAATTACTGTTGCCTGTGTTGGCTTTCAGTTGTGACAAATGACAATTAGTTAAAATTAATTGAGTTCATGCATTGAAGATACAACAACTACAGTGGTTTTGGGGCAGTTATTTTATGAAGTTTAATAATTCACTGTTTCACAGTGGACAGGATTATGTTCAAATCAGATGACAATAGGCTTCCTGGTGTATGAAGCCAGTCATCCAGCTTTATCACAACATAGATAGAAAAAGGGCTGAAGTGTGATAATGTCATAATGAAGGGAGTTTATGTTGTCTTTGATGACAGGTCTTTGTTTCATTAACTGACCAGACATGACCTGGCAATGTGAACTGATGGGCAACACCGAGTCAAGTCAGATAATCTCCTGCCTACATCAGAGTGTTGGGTTTAAGTAATATTCACCTCAGCACAGGTATGTGGAAAACAGAAACCAAATCAAATGTTTCTCGACCAACAAACTAGTCGCGCACAAAAATCTCTTGTCAAATGGTTTTCAGGTGCAGGGCTTACCACAATGTTCTTTCATTTCTGCTGCTGGTTTCAATTCAGTGCAAAGTAACAACATAAGCATCTCTTTTCTGTGCTGTCTATGCAGTGGGATTACACAAAACATGGCACTTACAGGACGTGCTAAAGACTTAACATTCATATCTGTGTACAGGCTATTTATAAACATATATATACAGTCACACTTAGAGTTGTTCCAGAACAGAAGAAACCATTTGGTCCATCAACTTAAAGCTATCATGTTGCAATTAACTGTTTCTCCCTGTTGTTATTTTCCTCCACTATGATTCTATAAAGTTTTTGTTAAGTGGTGGATGTGGACACAATCAAAACATTGAAAACACATTCGGATAAGGACATGAATAGAAAAGGTTGGGAGGGCAATGTGCCAGGAGCAGGCAGGTGGAACTAGTGTAGTTTGAGATTATGTTTGGCATGGACTGGTTGGACCAATGAGCCTGTTTCCGTGCTGTATGACTTTTATGATTGTGGTTATGCCAAAGCCAGTGTTGCTATTAAATAATTCTTATTGTAGGGCTTTCCCTTGTAATGGTGCTTTAGTGTTAATACAATAACATTCTTCCTCAAAAGGATTCATAAACATCAGGAGAGGACACCTACTGTACCAAAGTGGCATTCCTGTTTCCTGAACCAGCCAAGCACCCATTTGCATTTATGTAGCATCTTCAACACAGCAAAATGTCACAGAATGCTTCACAGGAAAAAGGAATGAACAAGGTACACAACGAAATGGCAGCCCAAGGCCACCAAAAGCTTGGCCAAAATGATAGGATTAAAGATGACTCATAAAATGAGTGGGTGAGCAAGGCAGGGAAGTCATTTCAGACCTTAGGGCCTATAAAGTGGAGGGAAAAAACCACCAATGATGGAATTGTCAAGCAGCCAGAATTGATGGAGGGGAGAATTGCAGAGCTAGACGAGATTAGACAGAGGGAGGGCTGAGGCCATTGAGGGATATGAAAACGAAGGCTGAGAATTTCTTTGAAAAATAATTGTACAACTACAAACTAACATAGATTAGTCAGCCCAAGACAGGTGGGTAAGATAGTGAAAGTGAGGACTGCAGATGCTGAAGATTAGAGTCCAAGTGTGGTGTTGGAAAAGCGCAGCAGTTCAGGCAACATCTGAGAAGCAGGAGAATCGATCTTTCGGGCATAAGCTCTTTATCAGGTGGGTAAGATGGGCAAGGTACAAATTAGATCACAGAGAGCAGACCGTCGAGTGGCATTGAGTCAGTGAAAGGTACAATATGGGAAGCTGGTCAGGTATATGTTGGAATAATTAAGTTTAGCAGTACACCAAGAAAAGCAGCAAAGAAGATGAAAGCAGGCCAGAGTATTTGGTCATGTTCCTCATGGTTTTGGACACCTTGATCAAATCTCCTTCAACTTTCTGCTCTGAGGAAGACAGTCCCAACTTTTCTAATGCAAGATGGCACAGATTTAGCCTAAGAAAGGAAAGCAATGAAGTCGAAATTAAGGTTACTGTGCAACTATGTGACGATTTACTGCTTTACTTTAGCATCTTAAAGAAACAAAAAAGTGTTTGGCAATAGCTGAACTTCAAAATGAACAGGGGAGCACCTGGCAAACCACAATTATAGTTCAAGAAAAGCTAGGTCATCATTTTATTGTGGTTGTATTTCTGGTGAATGCACCTGCCTTAATGGTGGTTACTGAACCAGAGCAAACTTGTCAAATGATATTGGTCAAATGCTATTGATTGATTGATGTAACAGGATAGTAGCAAATGGAACTACATTCCTACTGTCATGAAAATCAATTGCAAGATAAAACAGCAGAGCAATGTGGCTCATTTAAATATTTAATTACATCTACACCCAAGAAATGTTCAGAGATTAAGCATTTTCTTTTTGGGAGATTAGAAGACTTAGGCCTTCTAATCTAATTAGACTTTATGCTGTTAGTTTTTCAATGTACGATAAAGAAAGCTAAATCCACATGTGGCTAACGACCAGTTATATCTGCAACGTAACCAGCCAAGTTAATTCCAAGGCTCTGTGCAGAGGTTTAAATGAAGCCTGAAAGATATGCTTTACAAGGATGCAAGAATAACTTAGGCAAGATCCTTTTCCAAATTGTGCATCCCAGATGGTCAGGGTCACCATAACGTTGGAGATTGGAGCTAAAATGGATATCTATTCACGATACTAAAGTGTCCGAAACTGGCACACAGTCTTACAAAATCTTCATGTTTAAACCCTAAACACCAGAAATAAAAGTATAAGGGGCCTATCAGTCTCAGGTTCTTCTGCTGTAGAAATTGCCTGGCATTTTTGATCAGGAAAAGAGAAGATTGCACCTAGTGTTTTTCCCATCAGAACCCATTTTCCAGTTATTACCAGATGTGATTGTTTCACAAGACTTTGGGGGTAATGCCATACTAGGATTGGAAGCTCATTGAAGCCAGAAGTGCAGCACATAGTGGCCAGTGTGGGCTAATATTTGGCAATGGAGAGAGAATTCCTAAGTGGTGGTCGCACACTTTTTATTTTAGAAACTGCCATGGACCAAAGCCCAATACATTTAAACGAGACAAAAATTTACTTGGATAGCTTGTCTCACTCTGACTGACTTCTTACTGACTGGAAAAGCTGCTGGAACAAATCAGTGGAATCTGCTTCAAGCTGGAGCTTTGCAGTGTCTGAGAGATTGCACCATTGCACAGTGAACAGCAGATGTGGCCTAACATAACAAAAACAGAGAAACTAGGAGCAGGAGCAGGCCCTTCAAGCCTGCTCCACCATTCAATATGATCATGGCTGATCATTCGACTCAGTAACCTGTTTGCACTTTCTCCCCATACCCTTTGATCTTTTTAACCTTAAAAACTGTATCTAATTCCTTCTTGAAAACATTCAATGTTTCGTCCTCAGCCACTTTCCATGGCAGAGAATTCCATAGACTCCCTACTGTCTGGGTGAAGAAATCTCTTCTCATTTCAGTCCTAAATGGCCTACCCCATATCCTTAGATAGTCACTGTTAGTTCTAGCCTCCCCAGTCATTGGGAACACCCAACCTGTGTTTACCTCATTAGAATTTTACAGGTTTCTATGGGATTCATCCTCATTCTTCTCTACTCCACTGAATATAGTCCCATCTATTTCAGTCTGTTTTTGTACATCAGCATTGCCACCTCAGTAATCAGTCTGGTAACACCACCAATCGTAGTGTTTGTTACACTATTATAAGGATAGGTTGGCCATGGGGAGTGCAGCATAGATTCACTAGACTTATACAAGATTTGAGGATTAAGCTATGAGGAGAGATTACACAAAAATAGACCTGAATGTCCTAGAAATATAGACGGTTAAAATGCCACTTGACCAAAGTAAACAAGGTATGAAGGGAAACATTATTTCTACTGGTTCAGGAATCTAGGATCCGAGGGCATATCCTAAGGTGATTTCCCCCAAAGTTTTCCTCACTGTGATCCCATTTTGAGGTTTGAAAATTGTCATGACTGCTCAGTCATAACCAAGAGGGTGGAAAGGAAAGTTTATGAGAACAGGGGATGGTGGAGAGAAGGCCTGTGAAAGAGGACAACAATGAGAATGACCACAGCTACCGTGGAACTCATCTCCTGGAACTGGAGAGAGACCTCTCAGGCATTTGACAGGGAAATGTAGAAGTTTGGGATCTTTGCTACGAACAGCAACAGATATCAGACCAACTGCTAATTGGAAAATTGAAAGATTGCTCACCAACTGTGTTAAAAACCATAGGGCAAAGGCAGATGCAAGTTATAGGGGAGGTGGCGGCTTAGTGGTATTATCACTGGACTGTTGATCCAGAGACTCAGGAAATGTTCTGGGTACCCAGGTTCAAATCCTGCTGTGGCAGATGGTGGAATGTGAATTCAATAAAAATATGGAATTAAGAGTCTAATGATGACCATGAATCCGTTGTTAGGAAAAACCCATCTGGTTCACTAATGTTCTTTAGGGGAAAAAAACTACTGTCCTTACCTGGTCTGGCCTACATATGACTCCTGACCCACAGCAATGTGGTTGACTCTTGGTAAGCAATATGGTTACCCTCTGAGCAATAAATGCTGACCAACCAGTGATACCCTGATCCTATGAATGAATTTAAAAAAGGCTGGTGATCAACCATGATCGCTGTGAATGGGATAACAGCATATAGGAACCAAATGGCCTCCTCCTGTTCTTATATCTCCCAAATGCAGTTACTTCTGAATGGACAGGTATGGTGCAATGGCAGGATTAAAGCAATTCTGTGAAACATGGGACAAAAGATGCCCCTGAACACACATGGCCTCAAAGCAAGCACATGTGCTCACTGGAGTACAGTCTGTTTTTATACACTGACATTAGTTCTAGCTCAGAAAGCCTTCTCAACCAACTACTGCAGCATTTAAGAAATAGAAATGCTTAGTTTCTGAAGGGGGAATAGACAATGAAGAGGTCAACGATCAGTACAGAATGCCCACTTTAGAATTTACCAGTTAGTTTATAAAGAATTAATAACCATTACTTTCAGTGTGGATATCAGAAACAGAGGTTGACAAAAGGTTAAAAACGACCATTTATACACAGTACAAGTCGAGCACCCTGCTTGTGTATCAAGGAGAATAATATTCCAATTCTCTGAATTTCAGTTGTTATTCATTTGGGGAATTAAAAGTGTGAGCTGTTTTCTTTCCTGGTTCTTTGACTATTAACTTTTATTTCAATTCGCCAATAAATTGGGAGACCATGGGGATGATAAGAGTCATTATTTAAGGAAAGTAGTTTCTGTAAAATTGTCAAGGTAGATTTAGCAAGACATCAAGCATTAATTGAGGAATATTGGGGAATGATTTCCTTGGTACATTATGTATAATAAATGCGCTGTGGGCACCTCAGAAAATAATTTCCCATTTGGTTTATAAACTTCAACTATTTTGTTTGTTGTGCCCTTAAAAAGGAAATCTTATTCAATATGTTTTAAATACAATCTGTCACACAGAACTTATATCAATATGAGGGAAATGTAGTGTTACTTCAAGGTCCAAGGCAAACAAGAATTGCAGTTATGCTGACTGAATATATCTGAGAACATTAAATTACTTAGAGGAGAGTTGCTAATAGAATGTTCCTTAAATTTTAATTCTACCTCTGACCAAAAAAATCCAAAGGCATACTAATTGCACACCAAAAAAAAAACATGAAATACTTTACAATCACTATGACAACAATACTAATCCTTAATCTTTCATGCAACTGAATAAAAGGCAGAGTTTTGTCTTGGGTCCTACACACTGGGCTTTTGTTGTTTCCACCACAAGGGTGCTATTGGGGTTACAAAGAGCATTCCTGACCCTCATACTGCACTTATTCTCAGACAGAACTTTCCTCCCTATTGCTATGATCCATGGGAAGTAAACCTGGAGTGGGATTAAAGCTTTCGAATGACCCATTGAGGTCCAGTAACACCTGGCTCGACTAAGCACATTTCTGAGAGTGAACTGTGGAAGGCTTTCACTGCGCTTCTGAATTGTGCGCCAAAGTGGAAATTGGGAAGAACTGCTGACTGTGCAAAAATCTCTGCACAAACTAGCATTTCATGGCTCAGTCAGCTCACTAAAATAATTTTACATCCAAAACAGCATGAAAAACTCTACGCTTGAAAACTAGAAATATTTTTCTGTAGTGCCACATTCCAAACAGACAACAGAGCTACAAACATTTGCCATTCTTCTCTGTAATAGGAGGACATAGATCATTGAAATACAAGATTCTTAGGGAACTTGACAGGATAGATGTGGAAAGGATATTTCCCCTTGTGGGAAAGTCTAGGGCCAGAGGGCATTCTCTCAAAATTAAAGGAGTCACACTTTTAAGACTGAGATTCTCTCAGAGGGTAGTGAATCTGCAGAATTCTTTACCATAGAGGCCTGTCAAGCTTAGATCCTTAAGCTGAGATAGACAGATTTCTAATCAGCAAGGGAATCAAGGGGTCTGGATCAAAGGTTGGAAAATGGAACTGAGGATGATCAAATCAGCCATGATCATATTGAATGGCACAGCAGGCTCAATGGGCTGAATGGCCTCTTCCTTTTCCAATATCTCATGGTTTACGGCGATATTCCCAAATTGAGAATTACAAAGTGATCTTCCAAACAGGTGCTGGTACTGGCATAATCTTTGACCACAATCAATGTTAATTTCACATAAAAATTTGGCTTTGTCGGTTTCAGAAAGTCAGATCACGCAGGTCTGAAGTATTGTCCTTCTGGATTTTACTTTGCCAGAATGGCTTACAGAAAGAGACATCTAGTTGTTTGTATTTTATTGCCAAGAAAGAATGCTTTTATTTCCCCCATTTGTTGTTCCTTTTGTAGAGGTAATCTGACTGACTTGTGTGGTACCTGCCATTGGGAAATTTCACCCAATAGGTCATCTGGTTCATAAAAACCAGAATGAACTCCAGATAACTTTAAAAAGAATCCAGGTGAAATGTGAAATCAAACTAACTTCACTGATTAATCCCACCTGGTAAGGCAAAGTCTGGAGAGGTGTCAGACCTGGTGTTTCCTCTTGGTACAGGTAGCTGTATGGAATGGGACAAGCACCTTCCTTTTTAAAAGGTGGTTTGCTTTACAATAGAGTCAAGAGTGTGGTGCTGGAAAAGCACAGCAGGTCAGGCAGCATCTGAGGTGCAGGGAGAAAAAGAAAAGCCCTTCTTCATTTGCTTTACATGGTCATACATTCAGCAAATATTAGGATAGGTGTTATTAAAATTGCAAACTTTCCCATGTGGAACCATTGAGTCTAGAAACTAAATGCAACAAGTTCTGGATAGGGCAGAGGGTGATTGGGATGGTAAATTTGCCTTTGGTCAAGTTATTGTGACTCCGAATATACCCAATCGGTTTAGAGTTGGTACATTTAGAGTAACTAGTCTACATATTCCGAGCTTACATTGAGGATATTGAGAAGTCCTTTCCTTCTGCTCTACAGAGGCAATTCTAAAAAGAGTTTGGTGGTGGTGGGGGGAGGGGGGAGTGTTTGGTGGAATGAAGAGCAGCAGTGGACAAGTGCCGCAGGCCAAAAGAGCCACTCATTATTTGTCAAGTGTTGGCTAACGTAAGGATGTCACATTTGCTCAGGGACAGCTCCATCTACAGGACAGAGTGATAACGGGAGCACAGTCCCAAGAGTGAACTCCTGCTCTTGCTGGGCAAGTTGGTTGTACTCAGATTTTGGAAGCATTCTTGTTAAAAATGCAAACACATCAAGTGTTGTATATTTCTAATCTAGTCTTTTATTTTTACATCTTACTCTATCTAATGAGTGTTCCTTATTTATTGGGTGTATCTTTTTCTGCGGTGAATTGCAAGCAGCATCTTTCGTGTCTGTATTTTAATCCTCCTCCTACTTTCACAACAACATTTGTGCAGTTTTTAAAACAAAACCTTCACTCCTAATGTTTTGACTGGACATTTGTCGAGGCATCTCAAATTCTGATTTGCACACAGTCACACAAGTGCATACACACACACACACACACACAATTCCAGCTCACCCCTGAAGTCAAACTGGAAAAATAGCCAGTGTGGACCACTCAACTGGCATTTCCTCTGCGGCCAGTATAGCCAATAATATCAGCAGTGTGACAGTCACTTCCTCTGGGATATGACTGGAGGAATTGTCAGTCTTTCTAGTACTTCCGACCAGCACCAGTTCAGTACAGGTCTTCAATTCCCAGTTCAGGTTTGGATGCATTAGTCACAGTTTTAATGAATCTCTGCATTGTGGGCTTTATCCTCATTGGTAGATCCATTACAGCAGAGACTGCATTTCAAAATGAGGTTTATTCACCTTCTGAATTCATGTATGGTGCTATCTGAACACAAGTCTCTGTTTTCCATTGTGTTAAAGACTAAGGGGCTGAGCAATTCTATTAATGAAAGTGAATTAATAAGCAACCTTCCTTTCAAGGGTTGAAAAGGAGCTCAGTCTAGCAAGAACTAGAGACATCTCATTCAATTAGAGAGACAATTGGTTATATGTAGCTTATGGGCAACCACTTGGGATCAGAGAGTCATACAGCAAGGAAACAGACCATTCAGTCCAACTCATCCATACCAACCAGATATCCTAAACTGATCTAGACCATTTACCCTTTCTATCTGTGTATCCATTCAGATGCCTTTTAAATGTTGTAATTGTAACAGCCTCCACCCACAGCTTCTCACACAATTCATTCCATACATGCACCACCCTCTGCAAGAAAGCGTTGCCTCTCAGGTTGCCCCCTCACCTTATACCTATGCCCTACTCTGGGCCATTCACTCTGTGCCCCAGGATTTCATAAGCTTCCACAACCCAGCAGCATTCTATGCTCCAGGGAAAATAGCCCTAGCCTGTTCAGCCTCTCCTTGTAACTCAAATCCTCCAATCCCAATAATATCCATGTATATCTTTTCTGAACCCCTTCCAAGTTTAACAACATCTATCCTATAACAGGAAGGCCAAAATTGAACACAGTATTCCAAAAGTGGCCCAACCAATGTCTTGCACAGCAGCAAGATGACCTCCCAACTCAGAGGGCATCAACCACCGCTGCCAGTTATAGGGATTGATCCAATACTTTTGGCTTTATTCTGCACACTGATCAACTAAGGAAACTCATCCATCTAGAAGGCATCATGTCCATTCTCCCCCTTCGTCTCCCAAACAAATGGGATCTCTGCATCGACTGTATTATATTGACAGTCCTGAGATCACCTCCGGAGACTGATTCGTTGGATTTGCTCATTCCCTGTGACTGAGCAGTTGGAGGAGGTTGTTAATTCGGGGTGGTCTGCAGTCTCTAGTTAATAAGTCAGCATTAGCACGAACTGTAAGCGGGGGGGGGGGGGGGGGGGTGCGCAGTGCGAGATATCTACTTTATTGATGGCTCCTTACTTTCAATCTGCTGAGGGAGCAGCACTCCCGAGCCCCAGTCTCCCCGGAGTTCATACTTAAAGGCAGCAATCCTGCGGCTGATGTCTCTGTGCAGGGTGGACTGGATGAACAGCGCCACCTTCTCACCGGCCGAGCGGCTGAAACAATGGACTTTGGACTCGATAGCCCCATCCTCCTCCTCCTCCTCCTGTTGGTCCCGCACCAGCAGCTGCAGCTCGCCGTCCCGCTCCAGGTAGATCTGAGCCCCCCGGAAGCTCTCCGCTGGCTTGATGCAGGCCGTGACACGGGCCCCCCTGCTCCCCGGGGTGGCCGGGCTAGCTGGCCAGGGAGGCAGCCGGGGAGACAGGCTGAGGTGCAGCGCTCCCACCGGGTACAGCCACTCCACGTCCCCCTCGGCACAGTGCAGGAAGATCTGCTCCACGCTCCCAGGCTCCTGGGACAAGCCACTGGGGAAAAGGAGCACAAGAAATTATTATATATATTATTTGGAGCGGCGCTCCGAAAGCTAGTGTGCTTCAAATTAAACCTGATAGACTATAATATATAATCAACCTGTGAGCTCCACTCACAAGAGAAATATTTTGGTTTGAAGAACATGCAGTCAATACAAAATAGGGGGCACAATTTGAAAACAATTTGAGCAGGTTGTAAGGGGAGCACAGACCATTGGAAGTGACTGGACAACTGGAGAATGCAGTTAACGCAACTAACTATCCCCGATTTTTATTAACAGGGGCAGAGTGTATAAGAGCAGGGAGGTTATGGTGAATTTGTGCAAGGTACTTGTGGAAGAGCTCAGCTGGAGTTTTGTGCATAGTTGGGGCACCCACCTTATGGGGGGGAGGGAGTGAGTGAATGCATTGCAGAGTGCAGAAATGATCTGAAAGTACCAGAAATGCAGAAAGTACAAGAACTGTTTCAGGAGACTCGTGATAGGAGAGGTTGGAACAGTCTTCCATGGAGAAGGCAGCTAAGTTCAGGATGTAAAACCATGAAGAGGCCAGATAAAATAGAAAGAAACTCTTCTTGCTCATAATCAGAGCGAGAACCAAAAGGCACACAGATTTACAGGTGAGTAAAACAGGTTTACACTACAAATAGGGTATAGAATGGAAAGGTGGTGGATGCAAGTTCAACTCCAGCATTTCAGAGGGCATTGGATGGTTCTCTCAGTCAAATCAGTGTGTACAGACATGGAGCAAAGGCAGAGGAATAGCATTGGATTGCATTTTTATTTGTTCATGGGATGTGGATCTTAGTCTAACATTTATGAGTCATCCCTCATAATCCAGGGGGGGGGGGCAGTGAAACGTTAACTGCTTTGCTGTGGGTCTGCAGTCATTTATAAGCCAGACTGGGTCAGGATGACAGCTTCCAAGACAGATAGTAGATGTCATCATTAGCTGAGCCAGTTTACAACTCCAGACAGTGCTAATTCAACTGGGGCATTTAGTTCAAAGGCAATTCAGGATAGTTGTCATGGTGGGATTTGAAGCTGTGGTCTCAGAGCAATAGCCTCTGTCTGAATGGTTAAGCTTGTGACTTTGCCACTGAACCAGCAGCTCCCCCTTATTAATGGAAACAAAATCACACCAGACATCAACTCACACACATGCACTCTCCATTTGCACCATCGATCAGGCAGTGGTGTAGTAGCACAGTATAAGTAATTCAATCCCAGGCCACAATATTTTAGGGACATGAGCTTGAATCCCATGGCAGATACTAAAATGTCAAATCAGTACAGAGATGGTTTAATGACAACCATGGACCATACACTGTTGGTTGTTGTAAAAACCCATTAGTTTCCTAATGTTCTCTAGGGAAGAAATCTGCCGCTCTTATCTGGTCTACATGTGACTCCAGATCCATGATGTCTCAGAAATAAATGACACTCACATTCCATGAACTTAAAAGAAAAAAAAACTGTTCTTTTCTCACCTACCACTCTTTCCAACTGGTTTAGCATGGTGAGCACGTGCATTAAATTTCCCTGAATCTTGTCTGATCTAAAGGAGAGTCTGATCCGAAGTTCCACCTTATAGAAACCTTGAGCGAGTTGAAACTTAAATGCCCAAACATGTCCTGAAAGCAGGAAGTAATGATAGCAGATCCATCTGTTTGGAACTGTTCAGAAAGGGCAGTTTGGTTTTTTTTTTAATTAAAAAAATTGCCCCAAGCTACTGTTGCCCATGAAGGAGACATGTATGGCCAAGTGGACTGAATTTTAGATCAGGCCTTATAATGAACACTGATTATAACAGCTTCAGATTTCCACCTGTCAAATGATGTCTGTGCATCCTGTACATGACCAGATCACACTTAAAACCAATGAAACTGAATAAGCAGCAACAGAACTCCGCAGAAAGTGCCTTACCAGCATCTAAACTTCTCTCACCCCAGTTAAAGTGCAAGGGTGTGTGTCCCACCACCCGCATGATTAGAAGAAAAAGGCTATTTTCTCAACAAATAGGAGCTCTCCAGCGAATGAAGTGAGGGCTCAGTCCCACGCTCAGAGGGGATGCGACAGATTGCCTGGGGTCCCGCTGGTGTCAAGCGCATCGCTGCACTTTAAGGGGCAGACGACTGGAACAATAGGAATGCGCGCCAAATATAACAAAGGACTCGCATTTTAATAAAATGCTGAATCCGAGGCCGCAATTATGAAAGCAAACCTCCCAGCCTGCAAACAATAAGTAGAAAAGTGACAAAAATGACCTCCAGTTAAGGCACCCTGGCTGCAGCAATCCAGTAATGTACAAGGTAGGACTCAAAATAACCTTAGTCACAGTCAGAAATACACAGCTGGGAATTTTATAGAATTGTCTAAATGGGTGTTCAAATAACCTTCATAACAAGTACTAGCTGTGATCATTTAATCTTTTGTGATGTTTTCGTGTGCAATTTGAGAGAATTAAACATTTTTTGGGGGAAAATACAGTGATAGAACCCAAACATACTCATCATGGGATGCTAACCTAGATTCGTCCGGTTAATTTTACCCCGAAAACCTCTCCAAAAGATTTATATTAAGCCGAGTGAAGACTGCAAACCCGGTCGCTTATTTTTTTGGAATGCCACTAGATTAACCAAGTGGGTTCAAGGAAAGATCCTCTCGTTTCTCGCCACATAACACCTTCCAAATCCCCCTAGCATCTGTACAGATATAAGGCTTGTTAATCATTTCTCCCGATAACAAAAAGCAAGTTTCTGAAAAACTTTCTGGAAAGTAAGCGTCGACCAGACGTGGCCAGGGGGCGCTGCTATCAGGGATCCTCAGTCCCTGTCCTGATGGGAGCACAGAGATCACCAAACAGGACAATGAAGTCAAGGATTTGAACTCGCGCGTGCTCTAGCATTCACACACAAATAATAAAGCTGCCCTTCCTACCTTCCTTTCCAACTGCACAGGTCTACAGAGTAATTACAGCACACCGTCCTCAGCAGGGAAAGCAGACAAGGCCACAGTGCAAAGGGAGTCAGTAGCAGCATCTTCAAGCGCACAGACACAATCCGGATTTAAATCAAGCGGAGGTTTCCTATTAGAAGTGACATCCACAGAGAGACGGGGCTCCAGGAGGGGTCATATTGGTCAGTTCGGAGGACAGAGTGACACCGCCTCCCCCAACCCTTTCACTACTGCCCTTTCATCGCTCACAGTCAGCTCCAGCCTCTGACATACCGAGACTGACCAAAGAGCTCCTGTTCCTAAATATTTGTTACCCAGTCCGGAGCTTGCAGACCAATCAATAGGCGCTTCGCCGAGAGCCAATCATGAGGAACAGCAAAGCCTGGGCGGAGACACGCCTTTCAATACTTTTAAAAGGGCAACAGTGTCCCTACAACGCTACACTCCAGTCCATCTCCATCCCACAGTTTATCCCCGTTTAAAACTAAAATAACTATTTCCTTAGCTGGACAAAACTGGGTATAAGGTGATCGAGTGGTGCCAAATGTACAATACTGAACGAAAATCGACTTCCCCATTTGTGAAAACTCTCCAAGTATTCGCTTTTGATAGCCACTGTCCAGGCCCCACATATCCCCCAAAGGAACTGCAGATAGAGACATAGTCATAGAGATGTACAGCATGGAAACAGACCCTTTGCTCCAATCTGTCCTGCCCCTTAGGTCTCTTTTATATCTTTCCCCCCTCACCCTAAACCTATGCCCTCTAGTTCTGGAAGTCCCCGATCCAAGGGAAGAGGCTTTGCCTATTTATCCTATCCATGCCCTTCATGATTTTAGTTAAAAATCACACAACACCAGGTTATAGTCCAACAGGTTTAATTGCAAGCACTAGCTTTCGGAACGACGCTCCTTCATCAGGTGATTGTGGCTCCGAAAGCTAGTGTGCTTCCAATTAAACCTGTTGGACTATAACCTGGTGTTCTGTGATTTTTAACTTTGTACACCCCAGTCCAACACCGGCATCTCCGAATCAGGCCTCATGATTTTGTAAACCTCTATAAGGTCATCCTTGCTGGAAATCAGAAACAAACATAGAAATTGCTGGCGGGGAGGGGTAGAAAAATCAGCAACTCTGACAGCATCCGTGCGGAGAAATCAGGAACGACCCGAAATGTTAACACTGATTTCTCTCCACGGGTGCTGCCAGACCTGCTGAGTTTTATCCAGCAATTTCTGTTGTTGTCCCTCATATATTGCCAGTCATGGGAGATTCCAGCGGGATGTTTGCTTTCGAACAACAAGCGCGGTTCATCGGGAAAATAAATGTTAGATCTCGAGCAATAATGAAACATTTGTCTTCAAGAAGAAGTTCATACATTTGTGAAAGTACTTCCCAAAATATTTCAGATTGAAACTTACAGTTAAGTGCAATAGGACTTTTCGCATGTTCTACTCTGTAGTGTCTCAACACGATTGTAGTCATGATTTGGAGATGTCACTGTTGGACTGGGGTGTACAAAGTTAAAAATCACACACCACCAGGTTATTGTCCAACAGGTTTAATTGGAAGCACACTAGCTTTCGGAGCCACAACCACCTGATGAAGGAGCGTCGCTTCGAAAGCTAGTGCTTCCAATTAAACCTGTTGGACTATAACCTGGTGTTGTGTGATTCTTAACACGATTGTAGCACTCTCAATATTTACAATATATACTCCATGTCAGGGAAGGCAATGGAATTCAATATGAAAATTACTGAAAATGCGATCATATTTGAGTGTGCCCGTTATAGCGTGTTGCACCCCGAGATGTCTCAATGTCATTTCATCCTTCTCGATATACACAATTTCCATTTCATCTCAGATCATTTGATTGCCATTTTATCATCAGATTCTCACCTCCGACCACCAGGAAATACCACCGGAGTCTGGTGGATGCATTAAGATAAAACATTTCGGTCTAAAGACCGTTCTTTCCTTCCCCCTCTGTATATCCTATTAACAAGACAGGAGCTGAGTTTTACAACACTCTATAACTGACCAGTTTTGAAGCATAGCTTAAGAAAATGGCTAATATGCCACTTTCACAAATCGGATGTTTTCAGATTAGGGATTCCCCTCATTACTGGGTCACTGTTTAGTGAGATTTTAAATAGTTTTTTTTGAGAAATCGGTTTCGTGACTATTTCTATTAATGCAGAAATCACCGAGGACCATCAGAAACTCTTAGCGTCAAACCCAATTCGGAATATGATTTACAGGATCAAATACAGAACGCAGTCGTTAGGGGGGAAAAAGTACTTTTACTGATAGCTGAATTAATGCAGAACACAAGACCATTGCATTGCTTTCCCCTCCAAGCCACTTTTCATCCTTTGGAGATGCTGGTGTTGGACTGGGGTGGACAAAGTTAAAAATCACACAACACCAGGTTATAGTCCAACAGGTTTAGTTGGAAGCACACTAGCTTTCGAAGCGACGCTCCTTCATCAGGTGATAATGGAGGGCTCGATCGATAATTTCAGTTACATCACACTGCAAATTTTTGCTATAAATTCTGTGTTACGATCGAGCCCTCCACAATCACCTGATGAAGGAGCGTCGCTCCGAAAGCTAGTGCTTCCAATTAAACCTGTTGGACTATAACCTGGTGTGTGATTTTTAACTTTCCATCCTGACTTGGAAACACCTTGTCATTCCATCACTGTCATTGGGTCGAAATCCTAGAATCCCTCACTCAGGTGGGCTGCAGTGGTACAAGAAGCAGCTCACCACCACCTTCTCAAGGGGCAACTAGGGATAGGCAATACATGTTGGTCCAGCCAGTGATGCCCACGTCCCATGAACAAATAAGAAAAAAAATATCGGTTTTCACAGAGCGGAGAAAACAAGTAGCGTGTTCATGTTTATAGGCTGCGGCACGGTGGCACAGTGGTTAGCACTGCTGCCTCACAGCGCCAGACACCCGGGTCCAATTCCCGCCTCAGGTGACTGACTGTGTGGAGTTTGCACATTCTCCCCGTGTCTGCGTGGGTTTCCTCCGGGTGCTCCGGGTTTCCTCCCACACTCCAAAGATGTGCAGGTCAGGTGAATTGCCCATGCTAAATTGCCCGTAGTGTTAGATAAGGGGTAAATGTAGGGGTATGGGTGGGTTGCGCTTCGGCGGGTCGGTGTGGACTTGTTTCCACACTGTAATCTAATGTAATGTAATCTAATGTAATCCTACAGCGATCAAGAGTTACTGTTCATATTTCCTCCAGGTGTCCTGGTTTCCTCCCACAGTCCAAAGATGTTCCAGTTAGGTGTTAAATTGTTCCACAGTGTCCAGGGATGTGTTAGCCAGGGGAAAAGCAGGGTTACAGGGATAGGTTAGGGAGGGTGAATTTGGGTGGGATGCTCGGTATGGACTCGACGGGCCGAATGGCTTGCTTCCACCGTGTAATATTCTATGCCAGTACAATGTATAAATGTGAGTATTACAAGTATTAAGCTCCTCAGCTAAACCAAATCGTAACACTCGCCTTAACTTAAAGATTAGGTAAAAACAATGACTGCAGATGCTGGAAACCAGATTCTGGATTAGTGGTGCAGGGAGAGCACAGCAGCTCAGGCAGCATCCGAGGAGCAGTAAAATCGACGTTTTTACTGTTCCGGATGCTGCCTGAGCTGCTGTGCTCTTCCAGCACCACTAATCCAGAATTAACTTGAAGATTGCATTGTGGTTGAACTGGTCATCGAAGCTAACCTGGGTCAGTTCTGCGTTTGGTACACGCTGACTGCGACAGCAAGATGCAGCTGCATTATTATCGGTGGGTGAAATTCCTCCACCCCATGCATTTTATTTCTGAAACTGCAAAAGTGCAGCACAAAACGTTTCGAAATGAAAATGGAACTAACTGCAATAACTTCCAATGTGTCTCCACACACAGTACGCTGAGATGTCTGAACAGGACTGTCACAGTTTTGAATGTACACTGTACATTCTCGAAAGAATCAAAGAACAAGTAACCATCGCGTCAGGTTGCAAGTCGCTGCATATATTTTTCTCCTGGCCTTTTAGAGTTGCTTTTGTTATCTAAAGGACGGTCACAGCCAGTATTATCATCAATTCGTGTATACATTACGGTTTGAAAGGAAACGCTTTTTGAAAGGACATTTCCACCCCCCTCTCTCCCTCTCTAAATTGTCGTATCGCCCGCCAAAATTTCGAATACAGAGCAAGGGCGCTCCAGTGACAATGGGGGCTGAGATAGACAGACGGAGTCCTATGCAAATTGCTGACTGAGTTAGAGAGCAGAAGGTGGCCAGAGACAGAGACATCCCCAGCAGTGACACAGTCACCCTGGAAACCACTCTGAATTCTTCCACTTGAGTCTGCTGCGGGAGCTTTAGCGATTTCTGCACGCACTTCTAGTCTGATGCCTGGAGAGAGAGAGAGAGAGAGACAGGGAAACGAAATGCCCTGGGTAACCCACTGCCCAAAAGAATCCCACCAAGTGTAATAAAACCACCGAGTCTTCATTTATTCAACAAAACGCAAACAATTGTCTGCAGCATGACGATGATGTGTTGTTCACTTCTGCCCCAACCTGGTCAAGACTTCAAAACTTTTCAGAAACTTATTTTTGTGAATGGAAATGATTTAAAAGTCTGAAACGTGCGAACAGAAAAATAACTAATTAATGGGGACTGGGTGATGTGATGAGATTGCTATCTTAGTGAACCTTTATAGAGTCCCGACAGTGTGGGTAGAGGCTATTCGACCCTCAGAAGAGCATCCCAACCAGACCCAGCCTCCTACTCAATCCCTGTACCCCTACATTTCCCATGGCTAATCCACCCAACCTGCAAATCCCTGGACACTATGGGTAATTTAGCATGGCCAATCCACCCTACCCTGCACATCCCTGGACACTATGGGTAATTTAGCATGGCCAATCCACCCTACCCTGCACATACCTGGACACAATGGGTAATTTAGCACGGCTAATCCACCCAACCTGCACATCCCTGGACACTATGGGTAATTTAGCACGGCCAATCCACCTTAAACTACACATCCCTAGACACGATGGGTAATTTAGCACGGCCAATCCACCCTAACCTGCACATACCTGGACACTATGGGTAATTTAGCATGGCCAATCCACCCTAACATACACATACCTGGACACTATGGGTAATTTAGCATGGCCAATCCACCTTAAACTACACATCCTTAGACACGATGGGTAATTTAGCATGGCCAATCCACCCTACCCTGCACATACCTGGACACAATGGGTAATTTAGCACGGCCAATCCACCTTAAACTACACATCCCTAGACACGATGGGTAATTTAGCACGGCCAATCCACCCTAACCTGCACATACCTGGACACTATGGGTAATTTAGCATGGCCAATCCACCCTAACATACACATACCTGGACACTATGGGTAATTTAGCATGGCCAATCCACCTTAAACTACACATCCTTAGACACGATGGGTAATTTAGCACGGCCAATCCACCCTAACCTGCACATAGCTGGACACTATGGGTAATTTAGCATGGCCAATCCACCCTACCCTGCACATACCTGGACACTATGGGTAATTTAGCGCGGCCAATCCACCTTAAACTACACATCCCTAGACACGATGGGTAATTTAGCACGGCCAATCCACCCTAACCTGCACATACCTGGACACTATGGGTAATTTAGCATGGCCAATCCACCCTAACATACACATCCCTAGACACGATGGGTAATTTTGCATGGCCAATCCACCTAACCTGCACGTCCCTGGACACTATGGGTAATTTAGCACGGCCAATCCACCTAACCTGCACATCCCTGGACACTAACAAAGAAATTAGATTGCACACAGGCGGAACAATTGTTACAAATTGGGAGAAATAAAACCAGTATGTGCGTGTGTATTGATTTTAGATATAGATAAAGAGGCAAAATTTTAACAGTTGGTTATATCAGTTATTTTCTGCGTTCTCCTAAGCGGGCACATTCCTTCTCGCTTCTATCCCTGTTAATAGGTGCACAAGCAAATCAGCACGTATTGGACCTGCGGCACGGAATGACCGTGGCTACACAGGCTATCAGAGGAGATGGAGAGTATCTGCGGAGAGCTGGGGGCAGGGAGTGAGATGGGGGCTTTCACCTCACCGCCTCCAACTTCAGTCAGGCGCCAGTCATCATGTCCCGACCCTTCTGAACATATCCCGCCAAAATGAGCGCTATTCATAGATTTGAATATGTTTAAGCGACATATCAGATGGTTTATTCATTTTATATACATGTGGAAACATTCCGAGATAAAGGAAATGGCTTTTTTTTTCCCTTATCTGATTGGATTCACAATGCACACAGCAATCATTTGGTTTCTTGTCTTGCAGACGCGTGGTATGCAGTCCGGCTCACACAGGACTCCAGCACCACCAGCATTATTCTCTCAGACATGAAGTGCGTTAGTTCAACCTGAAGCAAGTGCAGCAAGGTTAAAAAGCCTTGACCGAGTTGTGAACAGGCACCATTGCCACCCAACAAAACGCGTTTTCTGTGTCACGGCATCTCAGGGAAATCAAGCCTCATCACAGCCTCTTTGTTTAACACGTGGGTCAAGGTAAACAGATTGTAGTCATCAACCAGATCAAGACAACAGCATTGATTATCGAGAAGACCAGCCCAGAAAAGGCCCCTTCAGCCCATTGGAGTCTGCCAGTCAAAAGCAATCACCTAACTATTCTCTTCCCATTTTCCAGCACTTGGCCCACAGCCCTGTATACTTTGGCATCACAAATGCATATCGAAATACTTCTTCAATGTTATAAGGGTTTCTGCCTCTACCATCCTCACAAGCAATAAGTCCCAGATTAATTCTCTGGGTGGAGTTTTTATTCCCCACATCTCCTCTAAATGTTTTGGCCTTTATCTTCAACCTATGCCCCTTGGTCATTGACTTTCGATTAAAGGGAAAAGCTTTTTTTCCTTTCTACACTATCTATGCCCTTCATAGAGTCATAGAGATGTATAGCATACAAACAGACCCTTCGGTCCAATCCATCCATGCCGACCAGATATCCCAACCCAATCTAGTCCCACCTGCCAACACCCGGCCCATATCCCTCCAAACCCTTTCTATTCATATACCCAACCAGATGCCTTTTAAATGTTGCAATTGTACCAGCCTCCACCACTTCCTCTGGCAGCTCATTCCATACACGCACCACCCTCTGTGTGAAAAAGTTGTCCCTTAGGTCTCTTTTGTATCTTTCCCCTCTCATCTTAAACCTATGCCTTCTAGTTCTGGACTCCTCCCATCCCAGGGAAAAAACTTTGTCTATTTACCCTATCCATGTCCCTCATGATTTTATAAACCTCTCGAAGGTCACCCGCCAACCTCTGATGCTTCAGGAAAACAGTCCCAGCCTATTCAACCTCTCCCTGTAGCTCAAATCCTCCAACCCTGGCAGCATCCTTGTAAATCTTTTCTGAACCCTTTCAAGTTTCACAATGTCCTTCCGATAGGAAGGAGACCAGAATTGCATGGCTGGTTTTGTATATCTCAATCATGTCTTATCTCCTCTGCTCTAAGGCAAACGACTTTGTCAAATCTCTCTTCATAACTGAAACTCTCCAGCCCAGGCAACATGCTGGGAAATCTCCTCTGCACCTTCTGCAGTGCAATCACACCTCTCCAGTAATGTGGATTCCAGAGCTGCACGCAGTACTCTAGCTGTTTCGTACAGACCAGCTTAACCTCCCTGCTCTTAAACTCTCTGCATCGGCTAATAAAGGCAAGTATTCCACATTAGAATAATAATTAGGTTTCTTGTCACATGTACTCAAGTACAGGAATGCATAACTACAGTGAAAAGTATACAAAGTTGCCATTTCTGGCAACATCTTGGGTGTAAAGATGCCTAGGTGCAAAATCTTAGGTACAAATTAGAAAAATAATGAAATAAAGGTAAAAGTTCAGCATTACAGTCCTCCTAAAGCAGGGAGTTTATACTGGGCTTCACCTCAAACCCAGGAGTCTGGGCTGGGCTTTCATAATACCAAGAGTTCATCGAATCCGTGTTGGGTTACCTCCAGTCTGGGAGTCTGCAGTGGGCTTCCTCGAGACTAGGAGTCCATTGAGTCCACTCTGGCTCAACTCTCCATTACTGATGCTGTCCAAGACGTGGAGGTAAGTAGAGAGACAAAAAGGAAGAAGATAAAGAAACACAAACAAAAAGAGGAAAAGGAATAAATGAAACAGAAAGAGCACCTTATGCCTCCTTAACCATTGTATCCAGGGCCCTCTGATCATTGCAGCTCCCCAGGGTCTTATCATTTATCTTGGCACATTATTAGAAGGCAGGGTATGAAACTTTCTAACTTCAGCATCTGAACCACATATTGAGCAGGAAGTGAAGCAGCTTTGGATAGGGGCATTCAAATTGCCCATAGTGTCCAAGGATTTGTAGGCTAGATAGATTGGCCATGGGAAATGCTGGGATAAGGTTGGGGTGTATGTGGGAAGGATGCTCTGGACTTAATGGGGTGAATAGCCTGCTTCTACATTGTAGGATTTCTATGTTATTTAATGGCTTACCTGCTCTAGGATCTGATGTTTTTGCTATTCATACAGATGGCTTAGCTGAAGGAATATATAATCTATATTTAGAAACATAGAACATAGAATTCCAACAATGTTGAAACACTGACCCTCTGAAGAGTATCCCACCCAAACCTATTACTCTACATTTACCCCTAACTATTGCACCTCACCTACACATCCCTGAACACTAGTGGCAATTTAGCATGGCCAATTCACCTAGCCGGCACATATTTGGACTGTGGGAGGAAGCCCACACCGACACAGGAAGAATGTGCAAACTCCACACAGACTGTCACCCAAGGCTGGAATTGAACCCAGGTCTCTGACACCGTAAGGCAACAGTGCTAACCACTGAGACACTGTGCTGCAACCAGCCCTAAAGATGATACTAGGAGGCAGAGCAAGTTGTAGAGATGGAAGTTGACAGTTATGAGGAGATATGGACAGGCTAATAGAAGGGCAGAGTTGTGGCAGCTGGAGTTTAATGAGGAAAAAGTGTTGTAGTCATTCATGTTGGGTCTGAGAAAAAACAAGGACTAAAAATATTTGAGTGTTCCTTTACAGAGAGCATTGAAAGATAGTGCAAAGGTGCCAACAGTAATCAAAAAACTAACCAAAAATTTGGCTTCATTTCAAAGAAAACAAAAGTAATATTTCCATCTTTCCACGCTTCCAAAGGCTTTTTCACCATTTCTTGTGATGTGGACGTTGCTGATAACAACATTTGTTATCAATCCTTAATTACCACTGAACTGAGAGTGAGCCAGGTTCCATGGGTCTGTAGACCAGACCAGTAGAGGCAATGAGGGTGGCATGGTGGCTCAGTGGTTAGCACTACTGGCTTGCAGCACAAGGACCCCAGGTTCAATTCCATCCTCATGTGACTTTCCATGTGCAATTTGGACATTCTCCCCATGTCTGTGAGGATTTGATCCAGATTCCTCCCACAGTCTAAAGACGTGCAAATTAGGTAGTTTGGCCATGCTAAATTGCCTTTAGTGTCCAGGGATGTGCAGGCTAGGTGGGTTATCCATGGGAAATGCACGGTTGAGGGGTGGGGTGCTGGTTGGTGTGTATTTGACTGGCAAAATGGCAGATTTCCTGGTCTTAAGTGGGTTTGGTGAATCTAATAGTTTTCACAACAATTGATCATAGTGTTATGCTCTCCATTATCAAACATAGATTTCAATTCCAGTTTTTATTAATGGGATGTAATTTTCTGTTGTAATGAGATTATGAGCCTCATCTCCAAGTTATTCTGGAATTCTGTGTTACTGACCCAGTGAAATGCCATGACACCAATGAATATATCATAGAATTATACAGTATAGAAGAGGCACTTCAGCCCATCAAATCTGTACCACCAAGCTGAATATGCTGAAAGTCTCATAATAAAATCACAAAATGCAAAAACCACACAAAACATTATTTAACATCCAGCAAAATACATGATGTGCAATGATGCAGCCAGTATGTACTATCTATGTATCTTTCACCAGATCCAGAAATGTAGCAAATTTCCAACAGTTGTGAATTCTATTTCAATTTCCAGAATGCATTTTCTTGCTTTTAACAAGTCCTCGAATTTGTTCCAAATTTGTTCCAAATGCTCTCCAACCATTTTTGTCTATTGTGATTAATACCTGCTTTGTATTTAACTGTACAGAAATGAAGAGACGAATCAATGCCAGTTTTATGCCAACATCTCTTTCTCATATTTTTGATATACCAGTTGGAGGTCCTGCAAGCTTTTGGCAAGTTGATGTGCTCATGCAATTGGAATTGTTATCGCAATATTTGAGTTTCACTGGGAGGGCAGATTTTTCACCACTAATTCAAAATCATGTTCACTCCCAGCCAAACATGGGTCATTCCAACCTCCAGAGCTGAGAACCAGCCTGGCTGACCCAGCAGTTCTTACCATCCTGACAGAGTCAGGTTGAGGTAATGGGTGCTGCCAGGACTGCAAGCAGGTCCACGATGGAGGCAACCACATATCGTAGACCAAGGTAAGTCAGGGTATTCGAGAAGGAGGAATTAGACACCTTGAGGTGGGGGGATATGAGAGTGCTGGGAGAGGATGGGTTTTGAAGTATAGGCAGGGAGGAGAGAGGGACTGTTGTAATCTTCTGGAGGGAGTGCCCAAACCTCCTCTCCTGAAAATGTTATCCTCCCTCCTTCCTGCTGATTTATTAAAATAAATATTTTTAGACAAACAGCTTACCTATCCCTGCCTGCTCACCCACATTAACTGTACCTTACCATGCAAACGGGACCAGATTAATTTAGATTATCTGGTCGGCATGGGTCTGTTTCTGTGCTGTATATCTCTATGACAAAGACACTACTGGGTCAATTAACCTTTTAGCAAGCTCAGTTGAGTCTTAGTTACTGCTTTCCACACGCTATGTGGGATTTAAGCAACCACCCACTCTCCTATAAGGTAGGATTATGTGGGAAGCTGGTGGGCTGGCCATTTGAAGGGCTTTTGCCCAAAATGTCGATTTCGCTGCTCGTTGGATGCTGCCTGAATTGCTGTGCTCTTTCAGCACCACTGATCCAGCATTTGACCTATTCCCCATCTGCCCAGTGGGGGCATACTATATCGAGCCAATAATGTCTGCCTCTTTTTGCCAATGAAAATCAAGCCTGACTGGGGGCAGTCGCCTCTGTGACATGACCACCTGCAAGTTCCCCTCCATGCCACTCACCATTGTGACTTGGCAATATATCACTGTTCCTCCAGTGTTGCTGTGTCAAGATCTTGAAATTCCTTCCCTATTATGCCCTTCTTACCCTGCAACTTTCAAGAAGGTAGTCCACCACTACTTTCCTCAGGGTAACTGAACAGCTGTGAAGAAGAGTCATACCACACTCGAAATGTTCACTCTGTTTCTCTCTCCACAGATGCTGCCAGACCTCCTGAGTTTCTCCAGCACTCTTTGTATTTCCAATACATCAGAACCTTCTGGTTAACAGCTGGTGTTAACCAGCTGCAGTAAATTCAACACCATACAAAGCAAATTCCAATGTGTACACTGAACAATAGAATAAGAATTTGGGATAACCCTCGGTGAATTAATTCATCTTGACCATCCGCATAGAGCTTACGAACATCACAGGATAAAAATGAATATACTTTACCCAAAATTTTTTGATACAACATTTAATTAGACTGTAAATTGTTTTAATTGTGCTTTGGCAGTCACTTTGAGGAGCAAGAACATTTTAATGCCACAAGGCATGAGACTCCAGTTATGTTCCTTTCATTGCATATTCAAATAGAGCATGACATGAGATCTCATTTGCCAATTCATAACTTGGCAACGAGTGTGACCATTGTTCTGCAGTTATGATGAGGTCAACATGCAGAGACCTCTGTCTGGAAGAGATGAGCATCAATTCCAGACATTTTGTAAACCAGCCATTGTTTGACCAGAGGGTCAGGACTCATTCCATAATAGTTATTCCTAAAAGCAAAACAAAACAATAGAGATGTTTGCAATCACCTTCACCATTCAAATATGCCCTTGTAAAAGGGTGGGTGAAAACTGCATGGAAACTAGGACAAAACAGGTTCACATTGTAATGTGAGATCTTTAACTTGCTGCTGGTGTCACCAACAGGTTTGATCACCCAGTTAGTCTTCAAATCGAACACTCCAGGTTAAACAGACTGACTGAGGGAGATGGTGATTTAATGGTAATATCAATGGATTGGTAAACCAGCGATCCCAGGCTTTGGGATAGGGAATTCAAATGTCAAGTATACCAGATGGTAGGATTTCTGCCTTCCTCTGGCACTAGAGGCCTTGGTTTTGCGCCCACCTTCCCCTGTTTGAGCAGGTTGATTTAAATAATAATTCATACACACTGACTCCCACGCGTTCAGAATGTAACCTCCCAGTGACTTTCTTCCGTTGAGTTCCTATCTGTTCCTGCTATGAAGAGCTTTATTTCTTTGATGAGTATTACACAATATTTTAATTTTCTTTTAGGAAGTTTGATTACTTTTTTTTCAAAAACAGATAAGTTTCAGACAAGAAATAAATGACTCGAGGTGTACCCTAAATCTCTGTGGGAAGCTAGGGGAGTGAGTGCTGGGCCCCTTGCTGAGACATTTGTATCATCGATGGTCACAGGTGAGGTACCGGAAGACTGGAAGTTGGCTAACATGGTGTTTAAGAAAGGTGGTAAAGAAAAGCCAGGGAACAGTAGACCAGTGAGCCTGAAATCGGTGGTGGGCAAGTTGTTGGAAGGAATCCTGAGGGACTGGATTAACATGCATTTGGAAAGGCAAGGACTGATTAGGGATAGTCAACATGGCTTTGTGTGTGGGAAATCATGTCTCACTAACTTGATCAAGTTTTTTGAAGAAGTAATGAAGAGGATTGATGAGGACAGAGTGGTGACGTGATCTATGTGGACTTCAGTAAGGCGTTCGACAAGGTTCCCCATGGCAGACTGGTTAGCAAGGTTATATTTTATGGAATACAGGGAGAACTAGCCATTTGGATACAGAACTGGCTGAAAGGTAGAAGACAGACAGTGGTGGTGGAGGGTTGCCACAAGGATTGGTGTTGTGTCCACTGCGTTTTGTCATATATATAAATGATTTGCATGTGAACATAGGAGGTATAGTTAGTAAGTTTGCAGATGATACCAAATTGGGAGGTGTGATGGACAGGGATGAAGGGTACCTCAGAATACAATGGACTCTTGATCAGATGCAGCAATTGGCCAAGGAGTGGCAGATGGAGCTTAATTTCGATAAATGTGAGATGCTGCATTTTGGAAAGACAAATCAAGGCAGGAATTATACACTTAACAGTAAGGTACTAAGGAGTGTTGCTGAACAAAGAGACCTTGGAGTGCCGGTTCATAGTACTTTGAAAGTGGAGTCGCAGGTAGATAGGATAGTGAAGGAGGCATTTGGTTTGCTTTCCTTTATTGGTCAGTGCATTGAGTATAGGAGTTGGGAGGTCATGTTGGACTGTACAGGACATTGGTTAGGCCACTGATGGTATACTGCAATTCTAGTCTCCCACCTATAGAAAGGATGTTGTGAAACTTGAAAGGGTTCAGAAAAGGATTACAAAGATGTTGCCGGGGTTGGAGGGTTTGAGCAATAAGAAGAGGCTGAATGGGCTGGGGCTATTTTCCCTGGAGTATCGGAGGCTGAGCGGTGACCTTATAGAAGTTTATAAAACTATGAGGGGCATGGATAGGGTAAATAGACAAGGTGTTTTCCCTGAGGTGGGGGAGTCCAGAACTTTAGGACATAGGTTTAACGTGGAAGGGGAAAAATGCAGAGGGTGGTGCATGTATGGAATGAGCTGCCAGAGGAAGTGGTGGAGGTTGGTACAATTACAACATTTACAAGGTGTCTGGATGGGTCTATGAATAGGGGTTTAGAGGGATATGGGCCAAGTGCTGGCAAAAGGGACTATGTTCATTTAGGATATCTGGTTGGCATGGACGAGTTGGACCAAAGGGTCTGTTTCCATGCTGTACAGCTCTATGACTCTGACTGATTCCTTCACCTTCTCTTGGATTGACATTTCCTACACTGTCTCGCAACTGACGTCAGACTTGAGACGTTTGGTAAATCTGGTTTAATGTCTCCTGGCTGTTTACAAATACCGCTGAATAGTAAGGTACTGTCAAATTTGATTTTTTGTTTGGGAGCTGCCTCCTGTATTAATGTGAAAACTTTTTTTTGGCAGAGATTTTGGCTTGAGGAACTGTCAACTGATTAATTTCTCCTCACCTCAACCCTACAACACTTGCAAACTTTAACTCTGTCTGTGTAATAATGCATCTTAAACAGTTGGTTAACACTTGACCCAACACCTTAAACAAGAGTCTTAGAATTTAATTCTCAGAATACACTGAATGTTCAGAGTATAGCTTGAGCACTCAAAAGTCTACAGTCAGAGACTGAGAGATGTTCGGGATAGATTTGGGGTTTGAAATGACATGTTCCCCTTATTTCCTATCTTTCAGGCAGTTCACTGGTTTCAATGAAATGCAAAGTCAGAGTCAGACCCCACTGAGAAACCCACCCCACAGGATGTTATCAATCTGACACTGGCAAATTCCACGTGCTACTTCAACAAAGCTCTTTGAGCTTTAACTTCAGTATTGATGCTTTGAAGCTGTTAATGATTATCCTGCAGCTGTTTATTTCGTAAACAAGGATCAGTAGAGACCCTCCCCTCCAACCTTCTACTGTGTTTTATTTCTTCACTTTAAACCACAGGGGATACATTTACACTTTATCACCTCCAGCCCTGATGTTGAACAGAGTGATGGCTTCTTTCTCAAGTGTTTTTTTAAAGAGTGCCAGTTTATTGCCCACATTGAGTATTTCTTTGCTTAGTTAGGGACTCAGGGTGTGATTTTCTGGCCAGAATAATTGCAAGCTAGCACCGGATGTGCCATCATTCTCACTTTCACTGGCATTCCTGCTGAGCTTTCCACTACACAGCCCAGTCACTCTCTCCCTGTCTGTCTGTCTGTCTGTCAGTGTTCCCTGGCATGTTCCTGCACTTCCCCATCCCACTTCAAGCTGCACTCATTCTGACCTGCCCTCCTGCTGTCCCTCCAGGTTTAAGTGTCTGGCAATGCTTTACCCTCCTGCTTGGGGCATATTCAGGAACAGAGACTCCTAAATTCTGACATCCCTTTCCTCTTCCACAGTTCCACTGTCTCCAAACACAGCCCTGCCTCAGGTCACACCTTGAAACATAACACCCAGGAGCATTCTGCCTCTCCAGTTGGTTCCATCATTTAATAAGATCTCTTCTCAGCCTCAACTCCACTTTCCTGCCCACTCTCCATAACATTTTAATCCATTACTAATTAAAATCTGCCTACCTCCTCCTTAAATTTACTCAATGTCCCAACTTCCACTACACTCTGGGGTGGTGAATTCTCCAGATCCCACAACCCTCTGAGAGAAGAAAGTTTTCCTCATCTCTGCATTAAATCTGCCATCCTTACCCTAAAACTGTGACCTCTCCATCTGGCTTGACCCACAATGGGAAACAAACTCTCTACATCAACCTTTTCAATCCCCTTCAGCACTTTATGTACCTCAATTAGATCTCCTTTCACTTTTCTAAACTCCAGAGAGAGTAGGGCCTACACTGCTCAATCTCTCTTCATAAGACAAACCCTTTATCTTTAGAGTCAGAAAGTGTGTTGCTAGAAAAATACAGCCAGTCAGGCAGCATCCGAGGAGCAGGAGAATCGACCTTTCAAGCATAAACTCTTCATCAGGGATGTCTTCAACAGACATTTCTGAGGAAAAGCTTCTGTTTGAAACGTCGATTCTCCTGTTCCTCGGATGGTGCCTGACTGGCTGTACTTTTCCAGCAACACACTTTTTAACTCTGATCTCCAGCATCTGCAGCCCTCACTTTCCCCTTGTCTTTGGAATTAACCAAGTGAACCTTCTTGAACTGCCTCCAATGCAACTACATCCCACCTGAAGTAAGAGAATTAAAACCATATGCAATACTCAGAGTGCAACCTTGCTAATGCCTTGTACAATTGCAGCAACACTTCCCTACGTTTATACTCTAAATATTAACTCCCTGGGCAACAAAATCGTATCAATTAGATTAATCAGATGGACCATGATCTTACTGAAAGGAGGTTCAAGGGGCAGAGTGACTCTTGTGTTTGTATCCATAATGTCACTCTAAACGACTTAATCCGTCATCTAGCCCTAAGTGAAACCTGACTCTTGGGCAATGGCTTCTTCTCTCTCATTGGACCCACCCATCTCCACAGTCCCCTTCCCCAAAATGATATGCCAATGCATTGTTCAATATGACTTCCTTTCTTATTTCCCCCTACTCTTATTGCCGTTTTTCTTCATCCAAACTCCCTCACACTCACCCCTCCCCCAACCTCTTTCAACAGCTTCCCACCATCCCCTTCATTATTTACTGCCCTCCCGAATTTAATTTTACCTGTATTGTCACATTTGCACCCCTGGGCCTCCTAACTTAAACCATGGTATAAACTCATCAGCCTGTACTCGGTGACCAACATCACAAATTACAAAATAGTGCACTTGGTGTTCAATCCATCTGTGGCTTTTTCTGTCCCTATCTGTAATATACAAATGCCCTACAACCTTGCATGATCTTCATGTTCCTTCAATTCTGCCCTCTTCTGCACGTCCCACTTCCTTTAATCCACCATTGGTAGCCCTATCTTCAACTTTGCAAACATTAGTCAATGGCATTCCCTATCTGGAATTTGCCAACAATAAGTCATTTTGTAGAATCTACCAGATGGATCTAATTTAGTTCTTCCATCTTAAAGTTTCCCACTTCATTTTTTTTTTGTCTGAATACACTTCTGCATCGTTATTTGGAATGCTTTATTATGTTGTAGGTGTTATATCAAGTCAAGCTGTTGTTGTTCAATCTGCATTAATAATTCTTTCATTCAATGCAAGAGTAGAGAGGTAATACAGGGACAATATAAAACACTGGTTAGGCCACAGCTCAGGTTCCGAGTGCAGTTTTAATAAACAAGTTACAGGAAGGACATGATTGGTCTGGGGAGAGTACAGAGGAGATTTACAAGAAACTAGAATCCCAACGGTATGGAAACAGGCTCTTTGGCCCAACAAGTCCACACTGACCCTCCAAAGAGTAACCCACCCAGACCCAATATTTATCCCTGACTAATGTACCTCACCGACACATCCTTGAACACTATGGGCAATTTAGCCTGGCCAGTTCATCTAACCTGCACATCTTTGGATTGTGGGAGGAAACCTGTGCAGATATGGGGAGCATAGACAGTCGCTCGAGGGTGGGATCGAACCTGGGTCCCTGGTACTGTTGGTAGCAGTGCTAATCACTGAGCAACCGAGCAACCCTAGTGTTGCTTGAAAGTTGCAGAGATGCGGAAGGGTTATTTACCCTTAAACTGGAGGCTGAGGAGAGATTTAATTGAGTTGTATAAAATAACGAGGGCTTGGGCAGAATGAAGAGGGAAGACCAGTTTCCCCTACAGGAGACATCAATTACTGGGGGCACAGGTTTAAGTGATTGGCAGGAGGATGAAAAGACACATGTGGAAAAGCACTCTTAACCCAGAGAATTTGAGATACCCACCAGGTTGGTGGTTCAGGCGAAACACTTGCAACTCATTTAAAAGGAGCCTGGATATGCATCTTATGTGCTGGAACCTGCTAGGCCAAGAGACCTGAAGTGGGATCAGAATGGGTGGCCGGTCTCTTCAAGCAGTGCAATACAATGGGCTGAATGGTCTCTTCTCTGTGCTATGACTTTTCTGTGGTTCTGAATCTGGAACTCACTGCCTGTAAGGGTGGTAGGAGAAAGTGGAGAGTCAGAGTCAAAAAGGTGTGGCGCTGGAAAAACACGGCAGGTCAGGCAGCATCTGAGGAGCAGGAGAGTCAATAAGCCTTTCATCAGGAATGTGAAGTAGACAAGCAGGAGGCTGGAAGAACACAGCAAGCCAGGCAGCATCAGGAGGTGGAGATGTCAATATTTCAGGTATAACCCTGATTCAAGGGGTAGGGGTAAGGAGAGCTGCAGTTAAAGGTGGGTGGGGGGGTGCAGAGTGGTGAGGTAGTGCTAGGTGAACACAGGTAGAGGGTATGGACTGATTGATCAATGGGAGACTGAGTCTGGTTGGTAGCTGGAAGGAACATAGAACATTACAGTGCAGTATAGGCTTTTGGCACAACATTGAGAGCCTGTACTGCGCTGTAATGTTCAATGTAGTTCTATGTATAACTCTAGGTAATTATGGGAGTCTGTGGGTTTATAATAACTGTTAGTCTGTAAACTGTCACTGACGATGGAAATGGAGAGGTCAAGGAAGGAGAGGAGGGTGTCCAAGATAGACCATGTAAATTTAAGGGTGGGGTGGAAGTTGTTGGTGAAGTTGATGAACTGCTCGAGTTCAGCACTGATGCAGTCATCGATGTAATGGCAGAAGAGCTGGGGAGCAGTACCTCTGTAAGTGCTGAAGAGGGATTGTTCGACATAACTGACAAAGAGACAGGCACAAGGGTAGTACAGGCAGATATCCTCATAACATTTGAAGCAGTATTTTGATGGGCACTTGCAATGCCAAAGCCTACAAAGCTCTGGATTAAGTGCTGGAAAGTGGGATTACAATCGTTAGGGGGTTGTTTTTAATTGGCTGTGTTTTAGATCTCTATGGCTCTAAATTAACATAGAGCATAAATGCCTATAGTGCAGAAAGAAGACATTCAGTTCATTAAGAGAAAGTGAGGACTGCAGAGGCTGGAAATCAAAGTCGAAAGTGTGGAGCTGGAAAAGCACAGCAGCTCAGGCAGTATCTGAGGAGCAGGAGAGTCGGCATTTCAGGCATAAGCCCTTCATCAGGATTCCTGATGCTGGGCTAATGCCTGAAACATGGATTCTCCTCCTTGGATAGTGCCTGACCTGCTTTGCTTTTCCAGAACCACACGTTTTGATTCAGCCCATTACACCAATCCTCTGAAGAACATCTCAGCCAGACCCATGGAGATTAGGGTTTCTGTTTTATCATGGCCAACCCACACAATGGAGACCAAATTTTAGCATGGCCAGCACATCCCTGGACACTATGGACAATTCACCTAACTGGTACATCTGTGGAATGTGAGTGAAAACCAGAGAACCCAGACAGACACGGGGAGAATATGCAAACTCCACACAGACAGTCGTCTGAGGCTGGAATTGAACCCAGGTTCCTGGTGTTGTGAGGCAGCAGGGCTAACCACTGAACCCAGCATCCCTGTGATGTCCTGCTCCTATAATTTCCTGGCATTATTCTCCATAAATATTTGCTTCAAAAGTATCTTTTCAAAAATACATTCATGGAACATGGACATCCCTGGCTATGCCAGCAGTTATCATTTACCTCTTGTTGCCAGGCAGACAGTTAAGAATTAACCATGTTGCTGTGGGTCTGGAATCAAATGGAGGCCAGAGCCTGCCAAGATAGCAGATTTCCTTCTCTTAAGGATGTTAGTGAACCAGAAGGGTTTTTCTAACAATCAACAACACTTTCTTGTACTATGTGGAACTATGTCGTATTTGAGTGGGGCTCAACAAATCTGCCAGTCAAAACAATTTCACTGAGGAATGTTCCCATTCTGCAATAACTAAATCTTCCACAGTAACAGTATATTCCAAGTTGTGCAGTGTTTAAGCACTTGCTCTCCATCTCTGGAGTTCTGTGTATGGCAAAACCAAGACTTGAGAGAAAAGGCAAAAACAGTCGTTTGTGGCATGTCTATGTCTACAATGCATTTTAGCAATTGGCCTCTCCTTCAGAGACATGAATATCTCAATGGACAGCTGGAGATAAGGCTTTGAAAATTAGAATTGCTCACCAACCTCCTACCAATTTCCACATTTTTAAAAATAACTGCAAGGAGCTGCAACTTTAATGATGGTGATCTAATAGTGAATTAAATACAAAAACAGAAATTGCTGGAAAAGTTCAGCAGGTCTGGCAGCTTCTGGGGAAAGAAATTAGAGTTAATGGTTTGGGCTGAGTGACCCTTCCTCAGACCTGTTCTCATATTCAACCTGCTTAATATCTTTCAAGATTTGTGTGGGTTAAGAGGTTGCAGTGAGTCACTATGAAGTATCACGTTGCCCTTGATTTGCATAAATAAGCTTTACCCTGTTGTTTTGTAATTTTTGTGTGGAATGGCATGATTTGCAAAGAAAACCATTCAACTGCAGATTCATCAGAGCATTACTGATGTACTCTACTATGATGAATGCGGTGCACAGTGTTTCTCAGCATCTAATCGCCACAGTGTTTTGATTGGGCTGATTTGGAACATGCAAAACAAATACCATGAGAGGTTAAAGAGGGGAGGAGTGTTGCTGCAGATAGACTGTATCAGATGTATGGAGCCTAGGTTTGTAGTAAATGAGAGAGGAGACAAAGGTAACATTGGAGGAGGTGGCTGGGAGAAAACAATGGATATCTTGAGTTGCTTTTTTTTCAAACTCATTTTGGTGGATTGAACCAGTGAGAAGGAACCAGAATGAACCATCAGCCAATAAGTGTAATCTTCACAGAGTATTGAGTTATGGGGGTCAGTATATTAGCTCTCCACACTCATGGGGTAGGAGAGGTGGAGTTTTGCACTCACCAGGGAGGGGAGGAGAGGAAAGAGCAAGAGAGAGGTTAGAGTTCAGACACAACTGCTGACCGGTATCACGGTAACTGATCATTCTTGGTATTTATGGGAAAATGATTCCTGAAGAAGGGCTTATGCCCAAAACGCCGATTCTCCTGCTCCTTGGATGCTGCCTGACCTGCTGCGCTTTTCCACCAACACATTTTCAGCTCTGATCTCCAGCATCTGCAGTCCTCACTTTCTCCTCGAAGATTTATGGGAAAAGATTCATTTCAACAAAGCTTAGACAAAATGTGTCTTTTTTCAGCACTATTCAAGTACTATACTTCTGAATGACAACTTGATCATTATTAAATGAATTAATACATGAATAATTAATACACTAATATTTACACAATTTTTCACACAGCCTAGTTAAATATTTTTAAAATCTATTTATAGGATGTGGGCGTCACTGGCTGGTTAACCTTTACTGCCCATCCCTCGTTGCCCCTTGAGAAGGTGGTGATGAGTTGCCTTCTTGAACCATTGCAGATTGGTGGACGGCACGGTGGCACAGTGGTTAGCACTGCTGCCTCACAGCGCCAGAGACCCGGGTTCAATTCCCGACTCAGGCGACTGACTGTGTGGAGTTTGCACATTCTCCCTGTGTCTGCGTGGGTTTCCTCCGGATTCTCTGGTTTCCTCCCACAGTCCAAAAATGTGCAGGTCAGGTGAATTGACTACGCTAAATTGCCAGTAGTGTTAGGTAAAAGGGGTAAATGTAGGGGAATGGGTCTAGGTGTTTCGGCGTTTCGGCGGGTCGGTGTGGACTTGTTGGGCCGAAGGGCCTGTTTCCACACTGTAAGTAATCTAATCTATCATGTGCTGTAGATAGACCCACAATGCCCTTAGGCAGGGAATTCCAGGATGTCAACCCATGGACACTGATGGGTTTCTAAATCAGGATGGTGAGTGGTTTGGAAGAGAATTTGTAGGTGGTGGCGTTCCCTGTATCTGCTGCTCTCGTCCTTCTAGATGGAAGTAGTCAACGGGTTTGGAAGGTGTTTTTAAAGGAGCACTGGTAAATATCTGCAGTGCACCTTGTAGGTGGTACACACTGCTGCTACTGAGCATTGGTGGTGATAGGAGTATATGTTTCTGGATGTGGGTTGCTTTATCCTGGATGGTGTCAAGCTTCATGAGTGTTGTTGGAGCTGCACCCATCCAGGCAAATGGGGAGTATTCCATCACACTCCTAACTTGTGTCTTGTAGATGGTAGTCGATCTTTGAGAAGTCAGTTACTTGCTACAAGATTCCTATTTTGTGACCTGCTCTTGCAGCCATGTGGTGAGTCTAGTGCAGCTTTTGGTCAATGGAAAATGACTGGGTGTTGATTGTGGGTGATTCAGCAATGCTAACACCATTGAATGTCAAGGGATGATGGTTAGATTATGTCTTGCTAGAGATGGTCATTGCCTGGCATTTTTATGGCAGGAATGTTATTTATTATTTGTCAGCCCAAATCTGGATTTGACCAGAGCTTGCTGCTTTTGAACATGGGCTGCTTCAGTAGCTGAGGAGTCGAGAATGGTGTCGAACATTGTTCAACCATCAGCAAACCTCCCCAAATTTGATGGAGGAAGGTCATTGATGAAGCAGCTGGAGATGTTTGGGCCTTGGACAATATACTGAGGAGCTCCTGCTGAGATGTCCCAAGTGACCTCCAACACACACAACTGCAACCATCCTCCTGTCTGCCAGGAATGACTCCAACCAGTGGAAAACTTTCCCCCAGATTCCCGTTTATTCCAGTTTTGCTATGTCAGATGTTGGATCCCATAACCCATAGGTTTGAGTTCAATCTCTGACTGGTAGGTAGACAACTCAAAGGATAATAATGGCTAAAAATAACGATTTATACCATTTCCCAGGGAGAGTCTGTGATGTCACATTGATATAGAGTGGGAGACTTGAAGAAACTGAATGGCATTAGGAGAATAATGTGTTTCATAATCTTTACTTACTCATAATTGAAGGTTGAAGCTGTTTAAGTTGAACAGAGTCAAAGAGTCAGACAGCAAGGAAACAGACCCTTTGGTCCACACTGACCATGTTCCCAAACTAAACTAGTCTCTCCTGCCTGTGCTTGACCCAGTTTCTGGATTAGTGGTGCTGGAAGAGCAAAGCAGTTCAGGCAGCATCCAAGGAGCAGCGAAATTGACGTTTCGGGCAAAAGCCCTTCATCAGGAATAAAGACAGAGAGCCTGAAGCGTGGAGAGATAAGCTAGAGGAGGGTGGGGGTGGGGAGAAAGTAGCATAGAGTACAATGGGGAGTGGGGGAGGGGATGAAGGTGATAGGCCAGAGAGGAGGGTGGAGTGGATAGGTGGAAAAGGAGATAGGCAGGTAGGTCAAGTCCGGACAAGTCATGGGGACAGTCCTGAGCTGGAAGTTTGGAACTAGGGTGAGGTGGGGGAAGGGGAAATGAGGAAACTGTTGAAGTCCACATTGATGCCCTGGGGTTGAAGTGTTCTGAAGCGGAAGATGACACGTTCTTCCTCCAGGCGTCTGGTGGTGAGGGAGCGGTGGTGAAGGAGGCCCAGGACCTCCATGTCCTCGGCAGAGTGGGAGGGGGAGTAGAAATGTTGAGCCACAGGGCGGTGTGGTTGATTGGTGCGGGTGTCCCAGAGATGTTCCCTAATGCGCTCTGCTAGGAGGCGCCCAGTCTCCCCAATGTAGAGGAGACCGCATCGGGAGCAAGGGATACAATAGATGATATTAGTGGATGTGCAGGTAAAACATTGATGGATGTGGAAGGCTCCTTTAGGGCCTTGGATGGAGGTGAGGGAGGAGGTGTGGGCGAAGGTTTTACAGTTCCTGCGGTGGCAGGGGAAGGTGCCAGGATGGGAGGGGGGGTTGTAGGGGGGCGTGGACCTGACCAGGTAGTCACGGAGGGAATGGTCTTTGCGGAACGCGGAAAGGGGTGGGGAAGGAAATATATCCTTGGTGGTGGATCTTTTTGGAGATGGCGGAAATGTCGGCGGATGATTTGGTTTATGTGAAGGTTGGTAGGGTGGAAGGTGAGCACCAGGGGCGTTCTGTCCTTGTTACGGTTGGAGGGGTGGGGTCTGAGGGCGGAGGTGCGAGATGTGGACGAGATGCGTTGGAGGGCATCTTTAACCACGTGGGAAGGGAAATTGCGGTCTCTAAAGAAGGAGGCCATCTGGTGTGTTCTGTGGTGGAACTGGTTCGCCTGGGAGCAGATACGGCGGAGGCGGAGGAATTGGGAATACGGGATGGCATTTTTGCAAGAGGTAGGGTGGGAAGAGGTGTAATCCAGGTAGCTGTGGGAGTCGGTGGGTTTGTAAAAAATGTCAGTGTCAAGTCGGTCATCATTAATGGAGATGGAGAGGTCCAGGAAGTGGAGGGAGGTGTCAGAGATGGTCCAGGATATCCCTCTTAACCTTTCCTATTCATGAACGTATTCAAATGTCTTTTAAACATAGTAATTGTACCTGCATCCATTACTTCCTCTGGCAGTTCATTCCACACAGCAACCACTCACTGTGTACATTGCCCCATATGTCCTTTTTAAATCTTTCTTGTCTCACCTTAAAAATATGCTCTCTCATTTCGAACTGCCCCACCCTAGGAAAAAGACCCTTGTCATTTGACTTACCTATGCCCCTCATGATTTTATGAACACTTATAAGATTACTCCTCAACCTCCTATGCAGCAGTGAAAAAAAGTTCCAGTCTTTCCAGTTTCAAACCTTGCATTCCCAGCAACAGCCTAGTAAATTTCTTCAGAACCCCTCTAGCTTAATAATATCCTTCCTATAACAGGGTGACCATACTATTGGGCAAACATTAAATGTTGTTGTGGTTGTGTTCGCCGAGCTGGAAATTTTTGTTGCAAACGTTTCGTCCCCTGTCTAGGTGACATCCTCAGTGCTTGGGAGCCTCCTGTGAAGCGCTTCAGTGATCTTTCCTCCGGCATTTTGGACATCGACATTTTGGACATAATCCATTCATTAGGAATGAGGGGCGGATGAAGGACTTACGCCTGAAACGTTGATTCTCCTGCTCCTCGGATGCTGCCTGACCTGCTGTGCTTTTCCAGCACCACACTCTCGACTCACATTAACATGCAAGATATTCAACCAGGTATCCATCTTGTGTGAATGTAATCAATACATTCTGGGAAGTTTGATTTTGTGAGCATGACATCAGGAATATACATTCTGAACAGAGAAGAAAAGAAGTTTCCATCCTTTGTGGACCAGGGCAAAGTTGTACAAGGTAGAGGGGATTGCGAAAAATTGGGCAATCCCATTTAGCAAGAATACTGCCTGGACCTGCGAACCAGGCAATGGTGGGTGTAAAAGGTGAGGGGGCAAGTGATGTGCTGTTGGATTAATTCATGCCCCTTTAAATCTCCCCTCCATTTCTAGTTCAGTTCCTCCTGTAACGCAATGTTCTGGCTGAGCACTCTCTGGAAATCTGCTTCCACATTATGGAGGGCATGGATACTGCTGTATGATTCAAAGTCCATTATGAAAAGTAGTTCAAGTTGCAAAGTTCTTTGTTGCAATAAGAGACCAGGAATTTGTATGTTCAAAACTTAACTTTCATTTTTGCAGATTCCATTACTTCTTTGGTCAGCTTCTAAGGCCACTGGTAAGCTTTTCTGAGTTTCATTATGGGCATTTGTCTTCTTGCACAAAGCAGTCCTCTCAGCAAGGGTTTGGCGTCCATTTGAGAACTCCTTATTTCTTTGGGATGCTGAAGGTCAGAGATTGTTCCATGGAGAAGATCTAGGTGCAGCAGTGTTCCAGGTAGGTTGTGTAGACCAGCTCCCATTCAGGAAGAGCACAAACTATGGGCGAAATGTTCCCAAAACATTGAATGACATGGGCTATGGTAAGAAATTTGCGAGAATTCTATGGGACTCAAGCGAGGCCTTTCTCAACATCAAGATTGACAAGTTGCATTTTCCAACCAAGTCCAGGATTTTGGGACAAGATTCTCTTAGCAGGCTTTTACCACAATCCAGCTTGTTCTTGGCAGGCTTCCCAATTAGATAAAACAATCACCTCCCAGACCAACTCATTGTTGAAAACAGTCCAAGATGGGTCTTCAACAAAGTGAGCCATTATCACCAGTCATGTGATGCACCCCTCAGTTGGACACTTAGTGCTTTTGGAGATAGTGAGGAATGCAGATACGCGAGAGTCAGAGTGGATAAAGAGTGGAGTTAGAAAATGCACAGCCGGTCAAGCAGCATCAAAGGCGCAGAGGAGTCGGCATTTCAGGTCGGGATTTTCCATCCGGACCTATTGCATTTGAATGGAGTCAAGAGTGTGGTGCTGGAAAAGCACAGCAGGTCAGACAGCATCCGAGGAGCAGGAGAATTGACGTTTCGGGCAAAAGGCCTTCATCAGGAATGCCTTCCTGATGAAGGGCCTTTGCCCAAAACGTCGTTTCTCCTGCTCCTCAGATCTGCCTGACCTACTGGGCTTTTCCAGCACCACACTCTCATCCTCTGATCTCTAGCATCTGCAGTCCTTATTTTCACTTTTGAGTAAAGACCCTCTGCCAAATCCCCAGGGCCACAGTTTTCCCTTGTCATGCCCCCCTGAACACATTAGCCCTGACTGCCACTGGGTTGATACCAACAGCAGCATCACCCGTTTTAGGGTCTTAGCTTTGAGTGGGGCAAAATATTTAACCTTTGGACTCGCCCTCCCTTGACTTACTAATGGAAACGAGAGGAGGCAGGGTTCAGGGGCACCAGAGGCTCCTCACTAAATGGTGCTCCCAACTGTGAGGCCATAAAATTCCAGTCACAACAAGTGATCCTCTCGCTGGAATACCGTAGAGGTCTGAGTTGTAAGCAACCTCCTCAGGAGAGGAGAGGATAATGCATAACAATAAAACAACCAGCCTCACTAGTAGATTTTAAACTTGAACCCTCCCAAACATTAATGCTGTGTAAGCTCTTCATCTCTGGATTTACTTGGAATCAACCTTGAAATAATGAACTTGAACCAAGCTGCATAAAAGGTGCAATTTAAATTCAAATGCTACTCCTTCTAGCTCCACATTATAACCCAGAAAGTGGGTCAGGTGATCATTTACTAGCAGTGTACTAACTGCTGTGTAGCTGCATTGTATTTGGACACTCCTCACATTATAAGGGATCGACATAATAGCAATCGAATGGTTTTCTCAGCCAGTGCCTCTGTCCATTTGCTGTCCTTTCGCCTCCAGATTGCATCTGGCGAAAGACAGTTCCTGCAATGTTGAGCGGTTGTAATTTAGTGTGACAAGTGAAGAAAAGATAGCCTCACCATAAGAAAGCTTATTTCTTGTGCTAATGATTAGCATCCCCAGTGGGCTGTCTGCTGGGGGGGCGAAGCTGAACTCTGATCTTTTGGTTTGACTTGTGGGACATTATAATTATTCAGCTTCACCTCTCTATGGCCTTGAGCTATGTGTATACAGATCAACAATAACCCCTCAGTGAGCATTGTAAAGATGCAGAGCTTCTGCAGCAACATCTAGTAGTAACCAGCCTGATTAGGGTGTGGTTTTATGTGCATTTTTAAATATAAAAATAACCTAACTTGTTGTTTTGAATTGGCTAAAAATGTCAATCCTTTAGAACATAGAATATACAACTGTACAGCCCACGATGTTGAGCCGAACATGATGCCAAATTAAACTAATCCCTTCTGCCTGCTCTTTGTCAGTATCCTTCCATTTCTTGTATATTCATGTTTTCTCTAAAAGTCCCTTAAACGCTCCTATCATATCTACCTCCACCACCAGCCCTGGCAGTACATTCCAGACTCCTTCCACTCTCTGTGTGTCAAACACTTGCCCCTCACATTTCCTTTGAACTTTCCCCCTCGCACCTTAAACGCATGTCCCCTAGTTTTAGACATTTCAACCCTGATAGAAAGATTCGGACTGTCAACTCAATTTAAGCATCTCATAATTTTACAGACTTCTATCAAGTCTCCCCTCAGCCTGCTCCAGAGAAAACAACCTGAGTTTCTCTAGCCTCTCCTTAAAGCTCACACCCTCTAATCCAGGCAGCATTCTGGTAAACCTCTTCTGCACTCTCTCCAAAGCCTCCACATCCTTCCTGTAATGTGGTAACCAAAATTGAATGCATATAAGTGTAACCTAACCAAAGTTTATAAACTTTTTATTGGTCTTCATTACAGATGGAGAATGACAGAGTATTATGGAACTTTCCTCAATGTTTATCAGTTTGCATGTCCTCTTGGTTCGAATGGACATGGTGCAGTTAACTCAGTTTACCTCCAGTAACAGTGGATGGTAAAAACACCCATTTGCTCTGACTCCTGAAAGCTATACAGGTCACTACAATAAGGGCTGGGCTCAGACACAGCTCCACCAACTAGCAATTTGCCAACTGAAAAGGCAAGTCAGCCGACAAAGAAAATCATGGGAACAAAAGTCAAAGTAAAATAATGATTTTAAAAAACACTTGTGATTGCTCCATTTCTGTCTTGGGTTCTCAATAAAAGATTTATAATTTATAATTGTTTGAGTTATAAGGAGAGGCTGGATTGGCTGGGACTTTTTCTCTGGAGTGGCAACTTTATAGAAGTTTATAAAATCACACAAGGCATAGGTACAAGTAGGGGAATCTAAAACTGGAGGTCATAGGTTTAAGGTGAGAGGGGAGAGATGTAAAAGGATCCAGAGGGGTAATTCTTTCGCACAGAGGGTGGTGAATGTCTGGAATGGACTGCCAGAGGTAGTGGCGGAAGCAAGTATAATTTAATCCTTTATGAAACATTTAGATGTGTACACGGATGGAATAGGAATGGAGCGATATGGACCAAATGCAGGCAAATGGGACTAGTTTAATTGTGAATGAAGTTAGTGGTATTTGGTATGTGTGTCTTTGGGTTTTCTAATAGTGTAGTCAGTGTTTCCTTGGCCAGGTTAATGTTGATTGAAGTAAACAGGGCTGTTACATCAAAGGAGACCAATATTTCATCCTCTTCTCTCTTAGTGCCTTTGATGGTCTTCAGGAATTCTTGGGTGGAGTGGATGGAGTGGTGTGAGCCTTCTACTAAGTGTTTTAGTCTTTGGTGTACTCCTTGGCTGATGTATAAGTTGCGTGGTGTGTTGGATCTGTCTGGTTTCATTTTTTGGAAGTTGGTCTTATTTATTTGTCCAGATTTCTGAAGTTTTTTGAGTAGGGCTGTGATTCGATTCTCTAGTTGTGGGGTCGGATCTATCGCCACTTGTTGGTATCTGTAAGTAGTGTGTTTGCTCTTTCAATGTAGTTTCTTCGATTTAGAATGACTGTCAAGCATCCTTTGACTGCAGGTAGGATAACAATGTTTTTTATGTTTTTTTAGCCTTTCCAATGCTTTCCTTTCTTGTGTATTCCTTCCTTTTTTCTGCTTAATGTTGGTGCGACTACCTGTCTGATGGATTGTTGGGTTTCTTCTGTGATTTGGTTGACTTTTAGTGTTGTTTTGAATGCTGCTAAGAAACCTTTCTTGTCCACATCCTAGCAGTTGCAATTTAATCCTTTTACTAAGACTGCTTTTTCAGTGTCTGTTAAAGGTCAGCCAGATAAGGTTTTTATCCAAGCTTCTGTGTTGTCAGTGTTGTTACTTTCTGTAAGTTTGTCTAGTTTTTTCTGCAGGTCTAGTTTTTCCATTTTCTGTGTTTGTCGCTGTCTAATATGTACGGCTTGTTGTACTGTGTCTGTCCATTCATGGACTGTTGCATGACTGAGTAAAGTTTTTGATGCAAAATTTCCCGGTTGTATTTATGGAGTCTGTTGTGGGCATCATTAATCATTTCTCTAAGAATTCTGAGGCCATTTTGCTCTGCTATTCTTATGGCTAGCTGGGTGTTAAGAGGAGGTTTGTATCGAAGACATTTAGGTAGTACCTGTTTCCTTAGGCATTCATGCAGGAAGTACAGCTGTTCACAGGTGGCACTCTGTAGAGTGAACAGCCAATGGGGATCTTCAAACCAGCGTCTACAGAAAAACAATACATACAGACCAAATACTGAACTACAGAAGTAATCATCCCAATACCCACAAACGAAACTGCATTAGAACATTATTTCAATGAGCCAACACACACTGCAGCACAGAGGAATTACGCAGAGCAGAGGAAAATCACCTATACCATGTATTCAAAAAGAATGGGTACCCAATGAACACAGTCCGCCGATTTCTCAGCGACAAACCCAAACAAGCAGACAAAACACTTCCAGAAACCCTAACCACTCTCCCCTACATCAAAGACATCTCAGAAATGACTGCCAGACTACTCAGACCCTTTGGGGTAGCCCACAAACCCATCAACACACTAAAACAGCAGCTAATGAACTTGAAAGACCTTATACAAACATTGAGCAAAACTAATGTCATTTACAATATACCGTGCAAGGGCTGTAACAAACACTACATTGGATAAACAGTCAGAAAACTAACCACCAGGATACATGAACACCAACCAGCCACAAAACGACATGACCCTCTCTCACTAGTATCCTCACATACGGATGAGGAAGGACACTACTTCGACTGCGACAACACATCCATCCTAGGACAAGCCAAACAAAGACACGCACGAGAATTCCTAGAAGCATGGCATTCTAACCGTAACTCTATCAACAAACACATTGAGTTAGACTCCATCTACCAACCCCTGAGAAAAGGAACCGGATGTGACTTCACCACAGGAAATAGCATCACCATAGGAAATGACATCACCAACCCAAAGAAACCCAAACAAATAAATAGACAGCAGGAATTTTCAGCATTGCTTCGCGTGAGGTCCACTGAAGATGTTACCTAGTAAGGTAACAAAACGTTTGGAAATGAATCTTTCAGCTCGCGAGCACACCTACATCGAAAACTCAACTTGAGCTACAAAGTTTCTCAAAACTCACCATTCCTCCTTTTGACACACCTGCCATCCCGGGGGTCAGTCTGCCGGGACCCGGGTTCAATCCCAGCCTCAGGTGACTGTCTGCATGGGTTTCCTCCGGGTGCTCCGGGTTTCTCCCACAGTCCAAAGATGTGCAGGTTAGGTGAATTGGCCACATTAAATTGTCCTGTAGGATCCAGCAATGTGTAAGTTAGCTGGATTAGTCATGGGAGTTGCAGGGTTATGGGGTGGGTGTGAATGAGATGCTCTTCTGAGGATCAGTGTGGACTCAATGGGCACATGGCCTGTTTCCACACTGTGGGGACTTGATGAGTTGGCTTGCAGTGCAAGACCAAGATACAAATGATTAACCAAGGCACGGCAACTATGCTTTGATAGCCAGAATGATTCTCTGCAGCAGACGTGGGTCTGGACATCAGAAATTTGGTCAAAGAGGTTGGTTTTAAGGAGCACCTCCAAGCAAGTAGAGGTGGAAAGGGGGAGGGGGAGATTGAAGAATGGTTTTGCAGAGACTGGTACTTCGAAGGCTGGAGACATTGCTACCAATAGTGGAATTCAGCGGGTCAATTCATATGAAGTCGCTATTGGAGGAATGTAGGTTTCTTGGAAACCTTTACCCCACTTCTCTTTATCTCCAGTTCCCACCTACCCTCACCTCCATTCCTGAAGAAGGGTCAAACCTGACAAGTTGACTTCTCCACTTCCTAATGCTGCCTGGCTTGCTGTGTTCCTCCAGCTTCCTGCTTGTCTACATTGGATTCCAGCATCTGTTGTATTTTTGCCTCTGACTTTGTCCATTTAGCTCTCAGCCTGTTAATGGGTATAAGGCTTGAAAGCATTTTCACCGCTTTCGGTCAAATACACAAAACAAGCAATACACACAGAAGTATAGAAAATCGTGTTCTTGTTAATTAATGTTTGCAAAAAGCCTCCCTTTGATGTATTTGTTCAGCATCCCTTCATTCTGAAGCAGAATCTCTGCATTCACTCAGCCCACTCCTGGCCTGAGAGATTCAGGACAATCTTTCCAAAGATGTACAGGTTAGATGGATTGGCCATATTAAATTACCCCATCAAGTTGAGGGATGTACAGGTTAGGTGGATTGGCCATGTTAAATTATCCCATCATGTTCAGGGATGTACAGGTTAGTGGACTGGCCATGTTAAATTACCCCATCATGTTCAGGGATGTACAGGTTACATGGATTGGCCATATAAAATTACCCCATCATGTTCAGGGATGTACTGGTTAGATGGATTGGCCGTAGTAAATTACCCCATCATGTTCAGGGATGCACAGGTTAGATCGATTGACCATGTTAAATTACACTGTCACATTCAGGGAAGTGCAGGTTAGGTGGATTGGCCATGTTAAATTACCCCGTAACATTCAGACATGTGCAGGTTAGGTGGATTGGCCATGTTAAATTACCCCGTCACATTCAGGGATGTGCTGGTTAGATCAATTGACCATGTTAATTACCCCATCACATTCAGGGATGTGCAGGTTAGGTGGATTGGCCGTGATAAATTACCCCATCACATTCAGGCATGTGCAGGTTAGGTGAATTAGCTGTGATAAATTACGCCATCACATTCAGGGTTAGCTGGGTTAAGTATGGTAAATGTTATGGGGATAGGGTGGGATGTTGTTCTGAGGGGTGGTGCAGACTCTATGGGTTGAATGGCCTCCAACTGCACTGTAGGGATTCGGTGATTCTATGAAATGTCATTGCAAACAGTTGGAAAGAGATTGTAAATTATCTCAAATCTAAAAAACAAACATAGAGTAAACAGGCCACATAGGTGTTAATGGCTGGTCTCAACTTCATGCCAGTCTCTCATTTCTAGGTGACCAGCATCTGTTTGAACTCTTGTGAATGATTTCAGTATAAAGGAAGCAGAGAGAAGGGAGCAGCAATGTCTCATTGACACAGAGCACACCGCTATCCTGTTGACCTAAGCTGCAGTCCTCATCTGTACAATTTCCCCTGAATTTCAAATAGCCAGGTCACCCTGACTCTCTGAAAAATTATCAATGATCAAATCCAGAACTTTGGTGATCTGTATGTCTCAGGCAGACAAGCAATTCTTCTATAACGCAATGGTTACATTCTTGTGTGACCCCGCGTTATAAAAAAATTGCACTTTAGTAACAGCGTTTGAAGTGCTGGCGATGTAAGTACATTGTAGCCAACACACGTTTTAAAGGTTCATGCTTTAAAAACAGAGTCCTCAATTTGTTAATCGTGTTAGAGCGAATTCATGTTATTTAAACATGCTCTACTGCAGAATGCCCTGGACTTGTGTACTACTCCTCTCCTCAAATGAAAATCTTTAGGACTTCTGGAAGAAACCAGAAGCAAAAAGGATCTTAAAATCTTTAACATTACAAAGAATAACAGGAACAATGTTGTATAAGAGATTATCATATCAGTGCAAGACTGCAGAGAACTAAATGCAAACTGATTCAGATTGTGGATGATTACAAGATAATGGGTCCTAAGGTCTGTGCAGGCTACCGATTGGATTTTATATTCTGAGTTTGTGCTTCAGACTTTCCACACACCATTGAAGAATGCTTCAAGATTTAATATACCTCAAATTGCTCCTTCTACTTCCAGTGTATTTGAAGTAATTGTAACGAGGGCAGCAAGACAAAATATGAGTTCCCTGAATGGGGCTATTATTCTGGTCCAAACAGGGAGCCCTGGCTGACAGATATAAACAGGAGTGTCAGAGGTTCTGTTCACTCTGAGAGCTGGCTCTGAGGGAGCTGGAGCAGTGTCAAGGACTCTCCATGTGTAAATAAAGGGTGACTTGGTGACGGGAAACAGACATCTGTGGACTTATTTCAGTAATAATGGAATATTTAGTCCTTGATTATGAAAGTGATTATTTAAATTGAGAAACAAAAACTCAATTTTACTCCATATGGTGAAGGAGAACTTAGAAATCATCAGTTTCACCCTGAGAGCTGCTTTTTAGTAAAGCACATGGAATTTATTAGTCATAGAATCATAAAGATGTACAGCATGGAAACAGACCCTTTGATCCAACTCGTCCGTGCCAACCAGATATCCTAAATTAATCTCATCCCAATTGCCAGCACTTTGTCTATATCCCTCCAAACCCTTCCTATCATATACCCATCCAGATGCCTTTTAAATGCTGTAATTGTATCAGCTTCCACCACTTCTCTGGCAGTTCATTCCATACACGTACCACCCTCTGCGTGAAAAAGTTGCCCTTAGGTCCCTTTTAAATCTTTCCCCTCTCACCCTAAACCCAAGTTCTGCACTCCCTCAAACTAGGGAAAAGACCTTGTCTATTTACCCTATCCATGCCCCTCATAATTTTATAAATCTCGATAAGGTCACCCCTCAGCCTCAGACACTCCAGGGAAAACAGTCCCAGCCTATTCAGCCTCTCCGTATAACTCAAACCCTCTGACCCTGGCAATACCCTTGTAAATCTTTTCTGAACCCTTTCAAGTTTCACAACATCCTTCCAATAAACGGTTATCTTCAATTACAAAATCATTTAGGTTGACAGAAAGGTGTCTACAGTTTTATGTCATGCAGTGAGAAACCTGGCACTACGCTGCCTAATACCAATTTTAATTATCAAAAGACTTCATGCACCAAATCTTTGTCAAACTCATTTACTCCCCCAAACAATTAAACAGCTCATAAATGTATTACTGCAGTAATCAACTCTTTCTGATCCAGAATCTTCAGAGAAAACATTTCTGTAATTCCTTTGGAGGAAATAATCTTGTTCTCCAAAGACACATTTCCCCTTGAAATGTCTTCAATAATTCATGTGTTGCAGCATGATCTTCCCCGATGGCATTGGAATCAGCAGAGGCAATGTTAACAGAAGGGACAGCTCTCTATCTCGGCACAGTGAGATCTAATTAACACCAACACTGCACTTCAACACGAATATGTCAATCAGAAGGATATATGGAACTTAATCATTTTATTACCAACAACGATGATCAGAGCTTGTCGAAATTGGCATGCCACTATTCTATTTGGAAATAAATCTTTCATGATCAGCACACATTAAACTTTAATAAATCTATGTTTGAGGCTGTAAGGGAACGTTACAGATCAGTAAAGCTGCTTTTCATATGCAGTTGTTTCTCCATATTTTATAGGTTTTCAATGTCACAAATTGAGTTGTGGGAAATATGAATAGGAAGGATTTAGAGGGATTCAGCCAAGTGCTGAAAAATGAGGCTCGATTAGATTGGGATATCTGGTCAGCGTGGATGAGTTGAACTGAAGGGTCTGTTTCTGTGCTGTACATCTCCTTGACTCTATGGTCAGTATGGAGGAGTTGGGCCGAAGGGTCTGTTTCTGTGCTGTATATCTCCTTGACTCTGTGACTGTAAATAAATTGAAGTGAAGCAATCATTTGGAAAAGTATGCCCTACAAAATTCTTTTTCAATACTGAAGAATTATAGACTTTGATACATGGAGCTTTTAGATTCTCGATTAAACTGTGTGATTGGATAACTTTATTTAAATAAGGTGTTAACAAAGCACATATAGAATCAGGCTTCCATCATTTCATGGTGTCAGGCATTTGATGATATCTTAAGTTCCTCAAACTCTAGAATTCCATCCCTAAACTATTTCACCTCCTTTAAAATGCTTCTTAAAACCCACATGATTGACCCAGTCTTTTGGCATGGATCCCAATCTCTTCTTATGTGGCTCATTGTCAAACTTAGTTTCATAATGTTTCTGTCAGGAGTTGCCTTATTATGTTTGGAAAGACTGTGTCTTTTAAATGTTTCTGTATTTTCAATTGTGGATTGAAATGAGAAAAAAAAGGTACTGTTTTAAAACCAAAGGTTGCTGGAGGATTGCTACATGTTTTAAAAGCAAGAAATTTATTTTACACAGCTGTTGGCTCCAGCAGTAGTTGAAGCGAGGTTTGCAGATGGTTTGAAGCTGTGCAACAAGTAACTGATTGGTTTGTGTATAAACGACCAGTTAACAATGACAATGGCTTTCTGCCTGCCAACAGCTATGCAGTTGGTTCAAATTGGAACTGTGAATAAGATGTCGAGAAGCTGTCAAGCCTCTACCAGCTCAGGAGGTCTCTCTGTTCTCTGCAGTAAAATATGCTTATGAATTAAAACCAGTTTACTTCATTTCTTCCAGCTGTGATTTTCAATTAATAACTCAGACACCTTTATAAGTGTGAAATAGTCACCCCTACAAAACAAGTGAAAAAATTAATCAAGGAAAGGGAGACCAAGAAGCAGTGTCCTGATCAACACAAGAACCACTTCAGCAGATCCTGTGAACATATAGCACGACATTGCTTTCCCAGCTTTCCCTCCATCCATAATAGACATTTGTGTGTGTGTGTGTGTACTCATGTGTGTGTGTACTCATGTGTGTGTGTGTGTCAGTGCGTATGTGCGTTTGTGAACATGTATTTGTATGTGCATATGTATTTCATAGTTTCACAGTAATAGAAGGAAGAATAGACTATTTGGCCAGTCAAGCCTGCTCCACCATTCATTCAGATCATGGCTAATCTATACATCGTCTCAGCTCCTCCTACCTGCATTATCCCCATAACCCTTAATTCCCTTACCATGCAGAAACCCATCCAATGGTGTCTTGAATATATTTAATGAAGATGCCTCTACTGCTTGCTTGGGCAGAGAATGCCATAGATTCACTACTCTCTGGGAAAAGCAGTTCCTCCTCATCTCTGTCTTAAATCTACTCCCCCTAATCTTGAGACTATTTCCTCTTGACCTAGTCTTATCCACCAGCGGAAAAAACTTGCCTACCTCTATTTTATCTACCCTTTCATGATTGTATATGTTTCTGTAAGAAGCCCTCTCATTCCTCTAAATTCTAGTGAGTACAATCCCAGATGGCCCAATCTCTCCTTACAGGGTAACCCTCTCATCTCCAGAATCAACCTGGTGAACTTCCTCTGCACCGCCTCCAAAGCCAGTAAAAGCTTCCTCAAGCAAGGAGACCAGAAATGTGCACAATATTCCAGGTGCAGCCTTACCAACACATTGTACAATTGAGTGTTTGCGTATGTGAGTGATAGAGAGAATGTTTGTTAGTGAATGAAAGAGTGCGCATATGTTCGTGTGTGTGTAAGAGCAAAGTTTATAAATGAAATTCAAGTTCAAATATGAAGTGTTATATAACTCTTCATAACTAATTACCTGAAGTTAAAGTCCTATCTATTTGTAATAAATAATAATTCTTGTTCAATACAATAAGTCCCACAGCGGAGACAGCGAGCACGGGCTGGGTCCCACAGTGGAGAGAGTGAGCACAGGCTTGGTCCCACAGCTGAGAGAGTGAGCACAGGCTTGGTCCCACAGCGGAGAGAGTGAACACGGGCTGGGTCCCACAGCGGAGGGAGTGAGCACAGGCTTGGTCCCACAGCGGAGAGAGTGAGCACAGGCTTGGTCCCACAGCGGAGAGAGTGAGCACAGGCTTGGCCCCACAGCGGAGAGAGTGAACACGGGCTGGGTCCCACAGCGGAGGGAGTGAGCACAGGCTTGGTCCCACAGCGGAGAGAGTGAGCACAGGCTTGGTCCCACAGCGGAAGGAGTGAGCACAGGCTTGGTCCCACAGTGGAGAGAGTGAACACGGGCTGGGTCCCACAGCGGAGGGAGTGAGCACAGGCTTGGTCCCACAGCGGAGAGAGTGAGCACAGGCTTGGTCCCACAGCAGAGAGAGTGAGCACGGGCTGGGTCCCACAGCGGAGGGAGTGAGCACAGGCTTGGTCCCACAGCGGAAGGAGTGAGCACAGGCTTGGTCCCACAGCGGAAGGAGTGAGCACAGGCTTGGTCCCACAGTGGAGAGAGTGAACACGGGCTGGGTCCCACAGCAGAGGGAGTGAGCACAGGCTTGGTCCCACAGCAGAGAGAGTGAGCACAGGCTTGGTCCCACAGCGGAGAGAGTGAGCACGGGCTGGGTCCCACAGTGGAGGGAGTGAGCACAGGCGTGGTCCCACAGTGGAGAGAGTGAACACGGGCTGGGTCCCACAGCGGAGGGAGTGAGCACAGGCTTGGTCCCACAGCAGAGAGAGTGAGCACGGGCTGGGTCCCACAGTGGAGGGAGTGAGCACAGGCGTGGTCCCACAGTGGAGAGAGTGAACACGGGCTGGGTCCCACAGTGGAGGGAGTGAGCATGAGCTGGGTCCCACGGTGGCAGCAGAGTGAAAGGGTGATTCCCAGAGCGACAGCAGATTGAGTCCTGGATGGAGGTCAGCACGGGGCAGGCAGCATTGCCTTGTTCTCTGGGGCCTGCAGGCATGGACTGGAATTGAGGTACTGATTGTCACTTATTGTCATTTGGGAATTTTTCACTATTTCATGCGAATCTATATTCCTTTTTATTCTGGAACAACACTATTTTTTACTCTGTAAGATTCGTACCAAGATGCCTGTCCCTAAGATGGTGCCATTAAAGGCGGCCATTGTAAATACTTGTCACTGTACTGTACTGGAATACATGTGACAATAAAGGATATTCTATTGAAATATAGCTCAGTCTCCCAAAAAGGCCACTGTCAATGCTCAGAGTGGGCATTGAACTAATTCTGCAACAAAGGTGTTTAGTATGCTTGCCCTTATTGGTCAAAGTATTGAGTACAGAAGTTGGGAGGTCATGTTGCAGCTGTACAGGACATTGGTTAGGTCAATTTTGGAATATTGTGTGCAATTCTGGTCTCCTTCCTATCGGAAAGATGTTGTGAAACATGAAAGGGTTCAGAAAAGATTTACAAGGATGTTGCCGGTGTGGGAGGATTTGAGCTACATGGATAGGCTGAATAGGCTGGGGCTGTTTTCCCTGGAACATCGGAGGCTGAGGGGGTGACCTTATAGAGCTTTACAAAGTCATGAGGGGCTTGGATAGGATAAATAGACAAAGTCTATTCCCTGGGGTGGAGGAGTCCAGAACTAGAGGTTAAAGGTGAGAGAGAAAAGATTTTAAAGGGATCTAAGGGGCAATTCTTTTCACACAGAGGGTGGTAAGTGTACGGAATGAACTGTCAGAGGAAGTTGTGGACGCTGCTACGATTATAACATTTAAAAGGCATGTGGATGGGAATATGAATAGGAAGGATTTAGAAGGATATGGGCCAAATACTGGCAAATGGGACTAGATTAATTTACAATATCTGGTCAGCATAAGCGAGTTGGATGAAGGATCTGTTTCCTCGCTGTACATCTCTGTGACTCTAAGTTCCAATGGCATTGTTAATAAAAGTAAGTTTGATGCTCTAAATGTGTGTGTGTCTCTCTCTCTCTTGCTCTGTAATTTTTGCATTTTCCTCATGCGGCAAATGGAACTCCCCCTGTCATTGTTCACCAGTGCTTTAATTGCAGATTCCTGATGGAATTCAAAATTTTTCAAAACCTCCCCCTTAGAGAGTACGTGGCTGATGTGGAGAGCACAGTCTGTTCCAACCTTAACATGAGAGTCTTTCTTATGGGTGGGCACTTGTCTCCTGAAATGAAGCATGAAACCGCAGAATTATAATTGGAACAGACCACCTACATGTCTCCGAACTGCGCACCTAATCCAGCGTACTGTGCACAGATGTCCAGTGCGGATTGAAGCCATAGAATATATATTCCGACAGGAGAGAGATTTACTCGCTGAAAGCGGCCTGATCCATTATGTTAATTTCTGATTCATCTTGCCTTCCCTTGTTACTGCTAAAGCTTCAGCCTGTCATGAGGGGAGCTGGGATAATACAACCCAAAGTCTTTGTGCAGGGTCCTAAGCAGGGAGTGACAAAGCCTAACTGCCCTCCTGTGAAACCTCTCGGATCAGTTGGATAAAGGAGGGGTCGATCCCTCCCTTTCTTGTGATTAAATCTCCAGTGCTCCTGTCAATGGGCTGTAGTCTGGAAGTACATCAGCGTGCCTTCATCAGATTAGAATTACACTGAGTTAGCAGTCCGCTCTAGTTTCTCGACCAAGGTCAGGTTCAGAGAGCAGCTGGTTAAAATATTGCTGAACTTTGGGGAGGTTTTAGTTATGAAGAACAAATTTCAGAAATGTTAGGTACGATTACCGTCTCGTCAACGTAGCTCGACTGGGAAAAGCGTGTCAGTATATGTACAGGGTGTTTTGGTCTTTGGTGTATCTCGAAGCAGCTTATGAAACACCTTTGAAGAGTGAGTGCTCCAAGGGGAAGAATTATAGTGGCAATTTAATGCCCCTTCCAGCCCAGGATCAGACTGGCTGCTAGCTTGGCATAAAATCGGACACAAGGTCTCTCAATCTTATGTGTGCCCATTGCTTCACTGTTGAAAGGCCCTCTTCCTACCAGCGCTGAGATGTTGTGTCCATGAGGTATTCCCATGTTATATGATAATTGTGCCCTGGCAGGAAGGGGTGACCTTTTCGAGGTTTATAAAATCATGAGGGGCACAGGTAGGGTAAACAGACAAGGCCTTTTCCATGGGGTGGGAGAGTCCAAAACTAGAGGGCATAGGCTTAGGGTGAGAGGGGAAAGATTTTAACGGGACCTAAGGTGCAACCTTTTCACACAAAGGGTGGTGCGTCTACGGATTGAACTGCCAATGGTGGTGGGAAAAAGGTAACATTTTGTTCAGAGCTCTTGTGCTGGATGGAGACTCCCCTACCCCACCCCCATCACTGTCACCATCTCCCGCTCCTCCACCAATCCCAAGGTCCCTTCTTGACCACAACAGCATCCCCCCCCAAACCAGCCTCCTGGCCCCAGTTGTTCATTCAGTCATCCTCCTGTCTCACAGCCTCAGTGCCCCCCCCCCCCTCAGAGAGGCCACTTCTCCTGCTTGCTCCTGCCACCCTCTCTCCTGGGTGCAATCCCTGCCAGCTTCCCAGTGGTGTTGTTGGCACTTGAGGTGGCCGATCAGCGTGGGGTAGGTGGGGGTGACGTGGGACGTCAGACGTCCTGCCTCAGTGGGTACCCAAGGTTGGAGCAATTCATTGGTGAGTGTCTGTCCAATCCAGTCATGATTTCAGTCGTTTGCCCTGAGTTTTCCAACCAGTGACCCCTTGTTAAATCTCGGCCTAATTCCCCAGGTGGTGAATCTCTCTCACCCAAAAGGCTGTTGAGACTCCATCAAAAGCACTGTTCAATGCTGAGATCAGTCGATCTTAAATTAATTGAGTGTATGAAAACGTACGGATCAAGGTCTGGGAAACAGAACTCAAACTTAAGATGTAATCGAATGGTCAGCAGGTCAGAGGGACTGAGTAGCCTCCTCCTGTTCCTACACAAAATTGGGAAATGGATAGCAATGATTTACAGACAGCAATGAGCTAACGGTTGAGTATTCAGCCTTATTTATTATTTGTTGTAGAGTAAATATAGACCGGAATTCATCCACACATATTCCGACAAATGTTTGGAGTGAGTGGGACTTGAATCCAGATCTTCTGGCTAATCCCTCGGATAATACGTGTCCATACAATATTGGTCTGGATTTTTGGCCTCTGCCAAGACCAGGAGCAAAGGTGAAAGAATGCTGTTCGTGGCTTCTAGGAGCTTGGGACATGAGGGTGGAACATAATGCAAGTGCAATCTGTATACATTTACTCACTACAACACAGAGGCTGGCAGTGCAAGAACTAATGGCATCTTCTGATATGATCTGATACCCTTACCACATAGCTCCTTGCACACATAAAGGGAGTCAGCAGTGTAGTGATAATGTCACTGGACCAGTAATCCGTGAGCCCAGGCTAATTTTCTTAGAATATGGGTCAAAGTCCCACCATGGTTAGTGGTGAACTTGTCATCCAACAATGATCTGAAATCAAAAGCTAGTCTAACGGTGACTGCAGAACTGGTGACATAAAAACTCACCTAGTTCCCTCATGGCCTTTAGAAAAACGAAACAAAATCTCACCTAATTCCCTAATGTTCTCTAGAAAAAGGAAAAGGTGATGGTGGTGGGGGGCACAGTTTCTTTATCTGGTCTGAACTTCAAACATACAGCAATTTGGTTGCCCTCTATTGGGTGGCACGGTGGCTCAGTGGTTAGTGCTGCTGCCTCACAGCACCAGGGTCCCAGATTCAATTCCAGCCTCGGGTGACTGTCTATGTGGAGTTTGCACATTCTCCCCGTGTCTGCGTGGGGTTTCCTCTGGGTGCTCTGGTTTCCTCCCACAGTCCAAAGATGTGCAGGCCAGGTGAATTAGCCATGCTAAATTGCCCATAGTGTTAGGTGCATTAGTCAGAGGGAAATGGGTCTGGGTGGGTTACTCTTTGGAGGGTCAGTGTGGACTGGTTGGACCGAAGGGCCTGTTTCCACACTGTAGGGAATCTAATCTAATGTAAAATGCTGGTCTAGCCAGTGACACCGACATCCCAAAAAGTGCGAACTCTCCCTTACAGAAGGCAGAAAGGATTTAAGATCAACATCACTGCACAGTGAGTTGGTTTCCCAGTTTCATTCCATCTCTAATCCAATCACACGGAGGCTGCGTTGGGGTTGAGGGTTGAGGGCTGTAAACTCATTAAAAGCCTAATTGAGACCAATTGAAGGAAGATAACAAGGCATGTATGGAAATGATGGGGCTCAGTTGAGGTGCCCAGAGGTAGGCATTTGCTGGCAGGTTTGGAGTATGGAGAGATGCTGTCAGTCCTTCATTAGGTCAGAGGTCACCTGATAGATGTCATCATCCGCAGTCTATCCACTTGCATCCTGAACATGCTGAATGACTTTGCTTCCACAAGCTTCTGGGGTAGAGGATTACACAGTTTCATCACCCTCCGGGTGAAGATGGTTTTCCTCATCTCAGTCCGAATTGGTGTAGCCCTTATTCTGAGACTGCGTCCTCTCATTCTGGAAACTCCTCAGCCAGGGGAAGCATTTTTCATGCATCCACCTGCCAATTCCTGAAGAATTAGATCACGTCTCATTCTTCACTCCAGAGAATGTAGGCTCAGTCTCCTCAACATCAACTGTCACAAAGCTAGTCCTTTTTTTTCTAAAAGCTGTTCCTTGGCTTAAGGAGAATCTATACTTGATTTTTTCAGAGGGGCAATAAACTAGGCTGAGGTCCGATCAGTCTGGTTTGGTACAGAGATGAAAAGGATTTTGAGAGACCTTTTATTTAAATGGAAACAGATGAGACTTCAGGCCAAAGTGGTCATGATTTAGAAGTGACCTGCATAATGAAAGGGGAGTAGTCAGCTCTCTAGCTGACCTGGTCACTTTTAGTTCAGTCTTGAACTGGTTGGAAGTTCAACAGGGAGCTGTGTGGAAGCACTCTCTCTCTCTTTCTGCCCTTCAACTCCAAGCTGTTTCCATTTATACTGGGTTTTAAGGAGAGTTCGCTTATTGGGAACTGTTGTGCATATTCGGAACAGCATCTTTAAGTCTAGTTTGGATAGACTGTGTTCTGTAGGGGTCCTTTATTCTGTTCTTTGTGTTTCATTGTGTAATTTTGTGAATAAATTTTTGTCTGTTTTAAAATCTAGCAGTCAACCGAGCTATCTAACTCTGGGTAATTTTCACTGTGTAAGAATTACAAAGTTATGGTCTGGGGAAGCCTGCGTAAGAATGCTTTGAGTGATCTGGCCTAGTCTATAACACAACTCATCGGACAATCCTTCCATCCCAGGGCTCAGTCTGATTCAAACAACTCAACATGACCATGTCTAATGTTTGGCTTCAACTCCAGTGCCCAATGATGGAGTGATGAAAACCCTAAATAATCAAATAACCAAAGACATTCCTTCAGGTAATCCATATTTATTGTTTTAAAATTTTCTTCCAATTTAATTTTATATTGATTTCATACATTAAGAAAGAGGTACCAAGTACAAAAACAAAGAACAACGCAACACAGAAACAGGCCATTCAGCCTTCCGAGTTTGTGCCGACACATTTTTGCCCTTCCATACAAAAACTGTCTTCACTTACAGGATCCCTATCCCTCTATTAGATTAGATTAGATTAGATTACTTACAGTGTGGAAACAGGCCCTTCGGCCCAACAAGTCCACACCGCCCCGCCGAAGCGCAACCCACCCATATCCCTACATTTACCCCTTACCTAACACTACGGGCAATTTAGCATGGCCAATTCACCTGACCTGCACATTTTTGGACTTGTGGGAGGAAACCGGAGCACCCGGAGGAAACCCACGCAGACACGGGGAGAACGTGCAAACTCCACACAGTCAGTCGCCTGAGGCGGGAATTGAACCCGGGTCTCTGACGCTGCGAGGCAGCAGTGCTAACCACTGTGCCACCGTGCCGCCCACTATTCTCTTCCTATTCATGTATTTGTCCAGGTGCTTCTGGTATGCTGTTATTGTGTCTGCTTCCATCACCACCTCTGGCAATGCATTCCAGGCATTAACTACACTTTGTGTGAAAAACCTGCCTCACACATCTCTTTTAAACTTCGCCCCTCTCACCTTGAACCTATGTCCCCTAGTAATTGACCCCTCCATCCTGAGAAAAAGCCTCACACTTTCCACTCTATCCATACCATTCACAATCTTATAAACTTCTATCAGGTCACCCCTCAACCTCCTGCATTCCAGTGAAAACAAACCTAGTCTATCCAACCTTTCTTCATAACTAAAATCCCCCATGCCAGGCATTGCTACCTCACAGTGCCAGCAACCCAGGTTTGATTCCCACCTCAGGTGACTGTCTGTGTGGACTTTGCACATTCTCCCCATTTCTGCATGGGTTTCATCCCACAATCACAAAGATGTGCAGGCCAGGTGAATTGCCCATAGTGATAGGTGCAATATGTAGGGGAATGGATCTGGGTGGGTTACTCTTCAGAGGGTCAGTGTGGACTTGTTGGGCCAAAGGGCCTGTTTCCATACTGTAGGGATTCTAATCTCCTGGTAAACCTTTTCTGTAGCCTCTCCAAAGCATCTACACCCTTCTGATAGTGTGGCAACGAGAACTGTATGCAATATTCCAAGTGGGCCTAGCCAACGTTCTATAAAGCTGCAGCATAAATTGTCTATCCTTGTACTCAATGCCCCTCTGAATGAAGGCAAGCATGCCATGGGTCTTTTTTTACTATCTTATCTGCCTGCACTATCACCTTCTGTGATCCGTGGACCTCCACACCCAGATCTCTCTGCATATCAATACTCCTAACTGTTTTGCCATTCACTGTTTAATTTCCACCGGCACTTGACCTTTCAAAATGCATCACCTCATTTTTTCCAGATTAAACTCCATCTGCCATTTTTCTGCCCATGCCTCCAACAGATCTATATCCTGCTATATCCTCAGACAATCCCCCTGACTATCCACAACTCCACCAATCTTTGTATCATCCGCAAACTTACTAATTAGACCAGTTACGTTTTCCTCAAAATCATATATGTAGATCGTGAACAGCAGAGGTCCAAGCACTGATCCCTGTGAAATACTATTAGTCACAGCTCTCCAATCCGAAAAGCATGCTTCCAGCGCTACCCTCAGTCCGCTCTGACTAAGTCTGTTCTGTATCTATTATGCCAGCTCACCCCCGATATTATGTGACTTCACCTTTTGTACCAGTTTGCCACCAGGGACCTTGTCAAAGGCTTTGCTGAAGTCCATGTAGACAACATCAACCACTTTTCCCTCACCAATCATCTTCGTCACCCCCTCAAAAAACTCGATCAAGTTAGTGAGGTGCACAAAACCGTGCTATCACTAATCAGTCCAGTTGCTTCTAAATGCGTATAGATCTTGTCCCTGAGAACCTTTTCCAATAATTTCCATAACACTGACATGAGGCTCACAGGCCTGTAATTTCCTGGATGTTACTCGTATTACACTATGGGACAACATGGGCTATTCTCCAGTCCTATAGGACTTCACCTGGGGCAAACAGGAGACAAAGATGTCTGTCAATGTTCCAGAAATTTGTTCCCTTGCCTTCCTCAATATTCTGGGATAGATCCAATCAGGACCCAGGGACTTATCAACCTTAATACTTTTTAAGATACATCTCTTCCTTTTTAATGATTAACTTTACAGTAGTAATAGGAATACAGAGTACTGGGCTAATGGTAAGATTCTTGGTAATGTAGATAAACAGAGAGATCTTGGTGTTCATGTGCATAGATCCCTGAAAGTTACTACCCAGGTTGATTGGGTTGTTAAGAAGGCATACTGTGTGTTAGCTTTTATTGGTAGAGGATTGAGTTTCGGAGTTACAAGGTCATGTTGCAGTTGTACAAATCTCTGGTGCGACCACATTTGGAGTATTGTGTACAGTTCTGGTCACCGCATTATAAGAAGGAAGTGGAAGCTTTGGAAATGGTGCAGAGGAGATTTACTAGGATGTTGCCTGGAATGGAGGGAAGGTCTTCTGAGGAAAGACTGAGAGACTTGAGGCTGTTTTTGTTAGAAAGAAGAAGGTCGAGAGGTGACTTAACTGAGACATATAAGATAATCAGAGGGTTAGATAGGGTGGACAGTGAGAGCCTTTTTCCTTGGATGGTGATGGCTAGCATGAGGGAACATAGCTTTAAATTGAAGGGTGATAGATATAGGACAGATGTCAGAGGTAGCTTCTTTACTCAGAGAGTAGTAGGGGTGTGGAACGCCCTACCTGCAACAGTAGTAGACTCGCCAACTTTATGGGCATTTAAATGGTCATTGAGAGAGATCCAAGCTGGCAGCGGTCTGAGTGGTCTGCTGTGCTGGGCTCTGTGCCATACCCCTGGGCAAGGTGCACCTATACCCCCCTGCCCCTTACCAACTACCCTCAGGAGAACAAAGTATTAATTTAAACTTGCTGACTATTTGGACCTGTTGAAATAGTCTGGAACAGCTTTAAGGCTAGATGAAGTTGAATAAAGGAAAGAGATCTCAAGGAGCACAGCAGACAGGGCACTCCCCGACTGCATCAGGAGTGTGTGCAGCCAGTGCTCAGTCTCCCAGAACGGCCTCTTTGGATCCAGCAGAACAGCAGCACTTACTCTCGGAGTTTGCCAAACTCCAAGAGTGGAGTCAAGCGGCAGTTGAGCCACTGTCTGCCATGTTGAAAAAGCATGAGCAGGAAAACCAGCTGCTGGATCAAAGACTGGAGGCAGTGGAGGAGAGGACCATGGCATCAGAGACTGTAGCAGAGGTCTCGGGAGGAAGAATCCGAACGCTGGAAGACCAGATTTGGATCCTTCAGGATCAAGTTGATGACCTGGAAAACAAAAATAAAAGCAAAAAATTACAGATCATGGATCTCCTGGAACGTCAGGAAGGCAAGGACCTTGTCAGTTTTCTGCACGGATGGCTCCTGAACTTCCTGGGGTTGGAGTCGAAGTCAGGCCTGGTAAGCGTAGAGCAGGCCCACCGGACCGAACAGTTAATAATGGAAACAGCAAGAAGACTGGGGAGGAATTCACAAGCTTTAATGCATAAAGGCTCAAAGATAATGTTCTTTCAGGACCTTTCAGGAGCCCTAATTAAGAAGAGGAGGACATTTGATGATATCAAGAAAGAATTAAGGGACCTGAACATTCAATACTCCTTGAGGTACCCGGCCATATTGAGTTTCGCCCACGGGGGGGGGGGCGGGATGAGTATATACCTTTGACTCTGCAGAAAAGGCGAAGGACTTTGTGAAGTCTTTGAAATGAAGGACCTGAGCCGGGGTGGGAGGGGAGGGGCATCATTGTAGACAATGGTTTGGGGTGGGGGCGGTTTCTTTCCTATTACCCCCCTTTCTACTTCCCTCTCCTTTTTTTGTGGTTATTGGTTTTATATGTACAGTTTTGTTGTAAAATTGTAGAATTGGAATTATTTTATAGATCGGTTGGTTGGGTATTATCTAGGATTCCTTTTTTTTAAACTGCTGTCCTCTTGATTTTGTGTTGTATTGGGGTGATTATATCTGTGGTTAAGATGGGTGGGAGGGGGCTGAATGAGCATCTTTCAGAATGTTAACTTTCAGAATGTAAATAACAGGTTCTCCTCATTTGTGGATTGCCTGGGGGTTGGGCACGGCCTCAGCTAGACTTAAGATGGTAGTAAGGATTGGCCCTTATGGCCGGTGGGGGGGGAGATCTCAAGCGAATTGGGGGTTATTTGGGTGTTTGCTTCAGTTAAATTTAGTGCTTTTTTAAGTTGTGTTTTTATAGGAGTAGTTTTTAGATCTCTTAGAGTTAATATCTTTGTAACTGGTCACACCTCAGATAATTCCTTCCTCCTGGGAAAACACAGGCTGCCCTAGATGACAATGGCTAGTGATTTGTTCAGGTGGTGCACCTAGAATATTAAAGGGAGCCATTCTCCTATTAAAAGAAAGAATGTCTTGTCAAACCTCAGAAAGGAAAGGGTTGTTATTACCCTGCTGCAGGAGATGCATCTAACTAATAAGGAACATCTGAAACTGCAGCAGAGGGATTATGACAGGGTATTTTTCTCCTCCTTCAGCTCTAAGAGTGGAGGAGTGGCTATACTGATAAGAAGGAACCTCCCTTTCCAGGTAACGGAGCAGATTAAGGATATGCATGGGTGGATTATCATTCCTAAAGCCCTAATACATGGAGAAGAATACGGTGTTCTGAATGTATATTGTCCCCTTGCGCACCCTCTTAAATTTCTAATTGATGCAGTGGCTAAATTAATGTATCTTGGGGTTTGCCGTATGATTATAGGAGGGGATTTTAATCACCTAAAAGATCCAGAGATTGCGAGGGTGCCAAAAGGCCTGGCAGGTACGCCGGCACAGTCTAAACAGTTGGTGGACATGTGCAATGAGTTGGAACTGGTAGATGTACCTCCACCCTAATGGAAGAGACTTCACGTTCTGTTCCAACCCACACAAGTGCCATGTCTTTTTATGCCAACTGATGGTTTGGACAGAACATTGGCATGCAAAATTAGGAATATAGCTGTTTCAGATCATGCGCCCGTGTATTTAAATGCTAAAATCAAATATAGTGGAATGGATGCACGTCACTGGCGCATGGATCCATTTTTGTTAGGGGATGGCAAATTTATTGAATATATTACAAGGAAGTTCAGGGCCTTTTGGGATATAATTCAGGTATGGCTATTAATCTGGCAATGCTTTGGGAGGCCATTAAGGCATATTTACGAGATCTGATTATTTCATATTTGACAACTAGAAAGAGGCAGAGGGAGGAGCGGTAACAGATGCTGGAGGCCCGGCTGAAGGTAGCTGAGAAAACATATTATGATAGGCTGTCATTGGTTAAGCTGCAGCGGGTCACAGTTCTCCAGGCTGCCCTTGACTCAATGCACACACAAATAGCTAAAAAAGAGGTCTCCTTTGCCAAACAAAGACTGTTTGAATTCGGAGATAAGCCTGGTAGATATCTGGCTTATTTGACTAGAAGGAAAAAAAACTTCCCAATCTATTACCTCTGTTAGGGAGAAGGCTGGTACAATTACTCGTGAATTGAAAAAGATCAATATTAGGTTTAGGGAATGCTTTGCAGAGCAGTAAGGCAGGGGAGAAGGGGGGTGAGGCGGGGGGGGGGGGGGGGGGGGAAGGCAACATGGTACAATGGGAATGCAGTCCTTTTTTAGAAAATCTGGACCTCCCCAATGTAAGTATGGAGCAGGTTTCTCTTTTGAATGTGCTTTTAACGCAGGAAGCAATAAGGCATCTCCAGGGTGGCAAAGCACCGGGGCCAGACTGAACTCTATAAGGAATTCATAAACATGTTAGTGGAGCCACTTCTGTGGATGTACAACTATACTTATACTCAGGATTGTCTGCCGCCTTCTCTTAGGGAGGCTAATATCTCCCTCGTTTTAAAGAAAGAGTAGGACCCTGAAGAATGTACTTCATACAGACCCATTTCGCTGTTGAACGTAGATTTCAAAATTCTATCCAAGATGCTGGTTCTGAAGTTGGAGAAAGTCCTACCTCATATTATAACAGAAGATCAGATGGGTTTTGTTAAGGGCCATAGCTCCTCCAACAGTATCAGGAGAGTACTGAACACAGTGCAGGTATGTCAGCAAAGATTGATTCCGGGTTCGGCGGTCTCCTTAGACGCAGAAAAAGTGTTTTATTGGATAGAATGGCCGTATCTATTTGAGGACCTAGAACGCTTTGGTTTGGAAGGATCCTTTGCCAGAGGGGTAGCAGTACTGTATAATGACCCTATAAGGCGGTATTCATTACAAACGGTATTTAGTCAAATAACTTAAATATTGGAAGAGGTAGTCGATAGGGGTGTCCTTTATCATCACTGTTATTTACCTTGGCAATTGGACCCCTAACTGAAACTATTCGGTGGGATACTGAAATAGTAGTGTCAAAGGTGGGACTGGGGGAGCATAAGATTCCCCTATATGATGACGACGTCCTTTTACTTTTGACCAATCCGGAGAGGTCTGTTCCTCGACTGATCCAAACAATTGATTCATATGGTGGTTTCTCGGGTTACAGGATCAACTTTACAAAATCGGAAGCCATGCCAGTGGGGATTAGTGGAGGTGCCTAACCTGAAGGATGGAACGCAGTTCCCGCTTAGAAGGTCGTCAAAAGGTTTTTTTGTATTTGGGAATTTTTATTACCCCTTCCTTCCACCAGCTGTATACAGCTAACTATGTACAACTACAAGAGAGGATAAAATAGGATTTGCAGCGGTGGGAGGGGTTACCATTATCGTGGTTGGGCCGAATAGCCCTGATTAAGATGAATGTTCTTCCTCAATTGCTGTACCCCATGAGAATGCTCCCATTGTTGTTACCTAGACAAGTGTTACGGAGGCTCAGTGGTTGGCTATGGGCCTGTATTTAGTGCCATAGCCATCCTCTAATTACATTCACTAAATTGCAGCATTCGCGGGCTGAGGGAGGGGTGGATCTTCCAGATTTGAAAACAAGCACCCTGTTAACATATGTTGGTGACTTGTACGGGAGAAATTCGGAGTCAGTTTGGCTTGATATTGAAGCCGCGCAGTCGAGATGCCCTTTAATTAATTTATTATTCATGGACAAGGTGAAATCCGTGTACCAGCAGTGTAAAAGTCCAATTATTTTAAATATGGTGAAAGCCTGGAAGATAATGATGCAAGATGAGGGCAACTAGTCTAAGACTTTACCATTTACCCTGTTGGTGGGAGCCCAAGGATTTAAGCCTGGGACAATGGACTCCGGCTTTCAGGCATGGGAGAATAGGGAAATCTTCTGTCTGGGAGATTCATTTGAGGGAGAGGTCCTGATGTCATTTAGTCAGTTAAGTCAGAAATATTGGATTGCCTAAGAGGGACCTTTTCCAATACTTTCAGATAAGGGACTATATACAGAGGAAGACCACACTCCTGGCTCAGTGTTACAGATCAGATGTGGAGAAAAGAATACTCTAGTGTATGGGTACTCTTGCACTCAGTACTTTATATCATTTACAGAAAGGTCACGCTCTGGGGGACATGGAAGGACTCTGTAGGATGTGGAATCGAGAGTTAGGAGAGGATATTTCATCGGAGGTATGGGAAGACATCTGGGGGAATGCAAGGAAAATCTCAGTGTGTAACAGAGCGCAGGCCATGCAATTCAAGATCTTACACAGGGCTCATATGGTGCCAGAGAGGCTAGCTAAGTTCAAGAGAGGAGTGTCACCAGGGTGTCCCCAATGTAAAATCAGTGGACGCACTCTTACACACTACTATTGGTCATGTTGTAAGGTCCAGAGATACTGGAGTGCTATAGTAAGGGAGCTAAAGGACACCCTGGGGATTGAAATTAACGTGGAGCTGGTATTTTTTCTTTTGGGATTGCTAAATTTGCCCTCTCTGGGGGAACACAGGAAGAGATTGTGTAATATTCTTACCCACTGTGCGAGGAAGAAGATTGTGGTGAACTGGATGTCAGAAAAACCACCAGGTCTTATTGGGTGGCGTAGGCTGGTGATGGCACATCTCCCCCTCGACTACCTCACAAATATGGTGCACCATAAAATGGAACAGTTTTACAAGATGTGGCAGACCTTTTCAAATTATATTGACGCTGACTTATCAGCAATATGAATTAGGGCAGTATGGGTGTCTGTGGGGTCCCGGAAGGAGGAGACTGGGGGAAAAAGAATACAGGTACAATAAGTGGTGCTCCCAGGGATGGGAGCCTCAGTGGAGGTGTGCCGAGTGAGATAGAATAAAGTAGTGAGATATTATTTAATTTAAGTTATTTGAATTTAGTTAAAGTTAGTATTTAGTTTTAGTTATTTATTTAATATATTTGTAGTTTAGTTTAAGTAGATATGTTTGTTCTGGTAGAACAGTAGGTCATTTATTAACAATGGTACTGTGTTGTGGGCTTTTTTGTACTGCCTTTTTTCCTGTTTTGATATATTATTCTTTTTCTTTGCATATAAATGGTTTGTAAAAGATTTAGAAAGGTTTTTAATAAAAATATTTTTAAAAAAGGTCATTGTATAGACATATGGGCAAGAATGGAATAGTGTAGCTTAGATGGGCTTCATATTGGTTTCACAGGTTGGCACAACATTGAGGGCTGAAGGGCCTGTACTGCGATCTAATGTTCTGTGTTCTATTTTCTAATAGCAACTTGCCTTAAAAATGCAGCACTCCCTTCCCTGAGATTATGCTCCATCAATTCCTTCTCTTTGATAAATCTCGACACAAAGTATTCGTTTAGGGCCTCACCTACCCCTTGTCCTTGAGTGGGCCAACCCCAACCCTCCATCCCGACACCCGCCTCATGGTCTGACCTACCTGTCCATCTTCCTTCCCACCTACCTGCTCCTCCCTCCCCAATGACCTATCACTATTACCCCTCCATCTGCATCCACCTATCACCATTCAAACTACCTTGCCCACCCTTCCCCATTTGGCTCTCAGCCCCTTCCCCCTCCACATTCCTGATGAAGGGTTTCAGCCTGAAAAATCGACTCTCCTGCTCCTTAGATGCTGCCTGACCTGCTGTGCTTCTCCAGTGCTACCCTTATGTTCCCTGGTGACCCCCTAAATGTATGAAAAGTCTTGGGATTCTCCTTAATCCCATTTATTAATGACTTTTCGTGACCGTCTTTAGCCCTTCTAATTCCTTATTTAAATTCTTTCCTATTTTCCTTATATACTCCAAGGGCTTCATCAGTTCCCATCCTCCTAGACTTTACGTATGCTTCCTTTTTCTTTTTGTCCAAGCTCATAACAACCCTGGTCATCCAAGCTTCACATAACATGCCACACCCATCCTTCATTCTCACAGGAAAGTGCCACTTCTAGACTCTTATCAAATGCTATTCGAAATACTCCCACACGTCCGATGTGGATTTACCCTCAAATAGCTGCCTCGTACCGACACTCCCCAGTTCCTGCCTAATATTGTTGTGGATTGCCTTCCCCCAATTTGACACCTTCATGCAAGGATTGTAGCTATCCCTATCACGAGTATCTTAAAACTCACAGTATTATGGTCACTACTCCCGAAATGCTTCCGTACTGAAACATCACTCACCTGGCTTGGCTCATTTCCCAAAACCAGGCCCAGTACACCTGGTTGGACTGTTTACATACTGTGTCAAGAAACCCACCTGAATGGTCCTTACAAATTCTGCCCTATCTAAGTTCTTAGCATGAAGTGAGTCCCAGTCAATATAAAGGAAGTTAAAATTGCTCACTACAATAACCCTGTGCTTTTAGATCTTTCCATAATCTGTCCTCATATTCCCTCCTCTATCTCCTGCTGGCTTTTGGGAGATCTGTAGTGTACCCGCTGCACTGTGATTTCACCTTTCCCATTCCTGAGTTCTACCCACACTGCCTCGCTGCACAAGTCCTCAGATGTATCCTCCCTCAGTACGGCTGTGAGATACTCCTTTACCAGTAATGCAACCCCCTCCACCCCTGTTACATCCCCTTCCATCACACCTGAAACATCTAAATCCCGGGATATTCAGCTGCCAGTCCTGTCCCTCTTTCAGCCAAGTTTCCACAAATGCAATAGTGACGTTTGAATCTGACAGTTTGCCAACAAAAAAGAAACAGAATTGGAACTGTGTTATGTTCTAATTAAAATCAATTAAATTGAATATGCTCACGTCAGGTTTAAATCATTTGGCTCAAAATGAATTATTTCACCTCCAAATCCCTTTCAAATTCCAGTTGAAAAATTTTACAAAAAGCTATTTGAATTGTGACGGCTTTCAAACATAAATCCATTTTGAAATTCTGTATTTTTCTTGCAGCGGACAATTGCAGTATCGAGCCAATTTATAATATACCCAGGGATTGGGCAAGCAGACAGCTTAGCTGTCGCTAGAAGGCTACGGCAGCTTTAAAGTGTAAATGAGGTCTTCCTGGAACATGTAGCCAAAGCACGAGGACAATAAGGCCCACTATTCAGGAAAGTTTGAACAGCATCGTTATTGTGCGAAGAAATGACAGCACTCTTCAAATATTTGCACCTTCCCAGTGCCAAGGTATTTAAAATGCCACCAGCAAGTCACCCACCGCTGACAGAGCGATCAGAGAAATTCCGGTAGAATTAAGCTTGCTTTTCATTCAGTAGTTATAGATTCATAGAGTCATAGGGTCCGACAGCACAGAGACAGGCCCTTTGGCCCAAACTGGTCCATACTGACCAAAATGTCCATCCACGCTCACCCCATTTCCTTGCACTTGGCCCATATCCTTCTAAACCTTTCCTGTTCATGTACAGAACAACCTGAATCATCCGAACAACAATTATCCGAATTTTGGATTATCCAAACGCTATCCATTATCCAAACAATCTGTTTTCCGAACTCTCAGTTATCCAAACAAAATACTCTCTGCCTGTCTTGTTCGGATAACCAAGGTTGTTCAGTATTTATCCAAATACCTTTTAAATGTATTTAATGTACCCGCCTCAACCACTTCCGCTGGCAGCTCATTCCATATGTGTACCACCCTCTGTGTAAAAAGGTTAGTCCTCAGGTTCCCTTTTATTCTTTCCCTTCTAACCTGAAACTGATGCCTTCTAGCTCTCGATTCCCCAATCCTGGGATACAGACAGAGTGCATTCACCCTATCCATGCCTCTCATGATCTTAAAAGATTGCCCTCAGTATCCTATGCTCTAAAGAAAAAGTCCCAGCTTGACCAACCTCTCTCCATAACTCAGAGCATTCAGTCCTGGCAACATCCTTGTAAATTTCTTTTGTAATCTTTCCAGTTTAATAACAGCAAGGTGACCAAAACTGAACACATTACTGTAAGAGCGGCCTCTTTTATCTTTTGTTGGTTTGGGCAAAATTGTGAAATTTAATTCTACTTTCAGTTGAGGGAATCCTAGTCCTGGCCCGTGACAGAGCCAACGCCTCACCGCCGCTGCAGGGAGTCCCAGTCCTGGCCCACGACAGAGCCAATGCCTCACCGTCACTGCAGGGAGTCCTAGTCCTGGCCCACGACAGAGTCAACGCCTCACCGCCACTGCAGGGAGTCCCAGTCCAGGCCCACGACAGAGCCAACGCCTCACCGTCACTGCAGGGAGTCTCAGTCCAGGCCCACGACAGAGCCAACGCCTCACCGTCACTGCAGGGAGTCCCAGTCCTGGCCCACGACAGAGCCAACGCCTCACCGTCACTGCAGGGAGTCCTAGTCCTGGCCCACGACAGAGCCAACGCTTCACCGTCACTGCAGGGAGTCCCAGTCCAGGCCCACGACAGAGCCAACGCTTCACCGTCACTGCAGGGAGTCCCAGTCCAGGCCCGTGACAGAGTCAACGCCTCACCGCCACTGCAGGGAGTCCCAGTCCAGGCCCACGACAGAGCCAACGCCTCACCGTCACTGCAGGGAGTCTCAGTCCAGGCCCATGACAGAGCCAACGCCTCACCGTCACTGCAGGGAGTCCCAGTCCTGGCCCACGACAGAGCCAACGCCTCACCGTCACTGCAGGGAGTCCCAGTCCTGGCCCACGACAGAGCCAACGCCTCACCGTCACTGCAGGGAGTCCCAGTCCAGGCCCACGACAGAGCCAATGCCTCACCGTCACTGCAGGGAGTCCCAGTCCAGGCCCACGGCAGAGCCAACGCCTCACCGTCACTGCAGGGAGTCCCAGTCCGGGCCCACGACAGAGCCAACGCCTCACCGCCACTGCAGGGAGTCCAAGTCCGGGCCCACGACAGAGCCAACGCCTCACCGTCACTGCAGGGAGTCTCAGTCCAGGCACACAACAGACACAACACCTCCCCGCCACTGCAGGGAGTCCCAGTCAGGGCCCACGACAGAGCCAATGCCTCACCGTCACTTCAGGGAGTCCCAGTCTGGGTCCACAACTGAGCCAACATCTCACCGCCACTGCAGGGAGTCCCAGTCCAGGCCCAGGACAGAGCCAACACCTCACCGCCACTGCAGGGAGTCCCAGTCCAGGCCCACGAGAGCCAATGCCTCATCACCACTGCAGGGAGTCCCACTGAGCCAGTACTGCAGCCAATACTTCATTGACATTGCCATGAATCCTTCTCCAGCCTCGTCCGTGGCATTTCATCCGCTGTCACCAACAAGAAGAAGGTGAATAAACAAAAAAGGAAATGGCAGAAATGGAAATGGAAGGATATGGCTGAGCTGGGGCTGAGTACTGTGCCAGAATGGCGATCACACTTTTGTTTTAGTTATCCATTAATAACCAGGTTATGGGCGCTGAAGACTCTATTCTGCCATGACTTAAATCATCTCGGCTTCAGGTGGAATGGAAAAGAGTGAGCAGATCCAACATGTACTTGAGGGGGGTAGGGAGTTCTGTAAAACCTCTCCTGTCAATCCTTATCCATTCTGTCATCACCCGTCCATCCTGGCAGACTAAAGAACAGATATTTATTTCATCAGTTGGTTCAGAGTTGTTCTGATATAGCTCTAGAGCAGATAGATCTTGAATCCAAGCCTTCCGGTTTAGTGGTAGGGTCACTACCATTGCACCACGAGAACCCTCAGACCAGGGGAGATCATACCAGCTGCGGGCACATCTAGATCTGCCTGACTCTGATTGGCTGGCAGCTGCTACTTCTGATCAAGATGCTAAACCTGATCAAAACTGGTGAACATAGTGTCATAGAGATGCACAGCATGGAAACAGACCCTTCGGTCCAACTCATCCACGCTGACCAGATATCCTAATCTGATCTAGTCCCATTTTCCAGCACTTGGCCCATATCCCTCTAAACCTTTCCTATTCATATACCCATCCAGATACCTTTTAAATGCTGTAACTGTACCAGCAGCTCGTTCCATATACGCACGACCCTCTGTGTGAAAAAGTTGCCCCTTAGGTCCCTTTTAAATCTTTCCTCTGTCACCTTAAACCAATGCCATCTTGTTCTGGACTCCCTCACCCCAGGGTGAGGGAGTCCAGAATAGACCTTGTCTACATCCCTCACCCCTCAACCTCCGATGTTCCAGGGAAAATAGCCCCAGCCTGTTCAGCCTCTCCCTATAGCTCAAACCCTGCAACCCTGGCAACATCCTCATAAGTCTTTTCAATTAGGTTCCAGTAAATCTCCACCGCCAAATCCAAGCCCCCTGACACCTGAAGGATGAACACCTCACCTTCTGCCTTTGGACCCTCCAGCGACACGGCATCAGCATCAATTTCACCAGTTTCCTCATCTCCCCTTCCCCCACCTCATCCCAGATCCAACCCTACAACTCAGCACTGCGCTCTTGAACTGTCCCACCTGTCCATCTTCCTTCCCACTTATCTATTCCAGCCTCACCTTCTACCTATCGCCATCACCGACCTGGCTACCTCCTACCACATCACCTGCATCTACCTATCACCTTCCCAGCAGCCTTCCCCCATCCCCACTCCAACCCTCTAATGTATCTCTCAGCCCCCTTACCCCCACCCCTCACCCACATTCCTGATGAAGGGCTCCTGCCCAAAACGTTGACTCTCCTCCTCGGATGCTGCCTGACCTGCTGTGCTTTTCCAGCACTGTAGTCTCCACTCTGATCTCCAGCATCTGCAGTCCTCACTTTCTCCAGAAAATCTGGCGGACCTTCAGATCCTGAAAAGGGGCAGGGTTCTCTCTGTTAACTTCACCCACTTTCAGACTTTGTGTGGAACCAGGAAAATACCTCCATGCGTTATTTTTAATCGCCTATGATTTTGCTCTTTTTTTAATCTTCGCCCTAACGACCCCCTAACTGCGCCTAACTGCGGTAGTGCTTATATTTTCCCCAGCACCCATGTCATGGATGTAGGTGTCAGACACAGTGAAGAACAACAAGTGTGTAAATCTTTATTTATATTCCACCACCAGGAAGAAAGGAAACACCCGGGTGGCCAGTGACAAAGCAGTGCCCCTCTTATCAAAGGGCAATGCTGTGTGACCAAACAGTGAAGGGGAGGGTAGGGACTAAATCAAAATAGAGTTGGAGGGGGAAATAAAACATTCCACTCCCTGCGGTGCCCATCTCTCCCTGAACAACTCCAGGGTGTTGGTGGACACTGCGTGCTTCTTTTCCAGAGACACCCGGGCTCTAACGTAACCGCGGAAGAGGGGCAGGCAGTCGGCCCTAACGACCCCTTCCACGGCCCGCTGCCTGGACCTGCTTATGGCCAGTTTGGCCAGGCCCAGGAGCAGACCCACGAGGAGATCGTCTGACCTACCCTCCCCCCTCCACACTGGGTGCCCAAGGTGCAGCCAAACACAGAGAAGAAAGTTTTTAAGAAAGTCAAGAGAGTGCAAGCACTCAGTCGATAACAGAGACATGCACGAGAATTCCTAGAAGCATGGCATTCCAACTGAAACTCTATCAACAAACACATTGAGTTCGACCCCATTTACCACTCCCTGAGAAAAGAACAGGAAACGACATCACCACAGGAAATGACATCACCCCAGGAAACGACATCACCAACTCAAAGAAACCCAAACATATAAATAGAAAGCAGGAATCATCAGCAGTGCATCGTCCAGAGGCTCATTGAAGATGTTACCAAGTATGGTGATGAAACGTCTGAAAATGAACCTTCCAGCTCAGCGAGCAAACTTACATCCAGAACCTCAACCTGAGCTACAAATCTTCTCAAAACCCGCTAGAATCGTGGAATTGTTAAAGAGCAGAAGGAGGCCATTCTCCCATCATGCCTGCACTGGCTTGTTAAATGAATACCATGAATAGTGCCAATCTCCTGTTTTCTGCCCACATTCTTGCACATTATTTTTATCCAAATTCTGAAAGTTTTTCTAGTTCATTTTAAATCTATGTCCTCTTGAGTTTGTTCCTTTTTAGATTTATATTTACATTTTATTGTCATGTGTGCTCAAACACAGGAGTATAGTGTAAAGTGTATAATGTTGCCGCACACGACACCATCTTAGACACAAAGGTACCTCAGTACAAAAAACATAGGTACAATGTAGTAAAGGAAACAAAGTTTAAAAAGGTAAGCATCACAGAATAAGTAGAAAACTAAAGAAATAAGGAAATAGTTAACATTAAAATCCTTCTTATTATAACCTAGAAAAATAAAGGAGTAAACTTTCAGATATCCCCAGCCTTTTTCTCTCCATCAAGAACAGTCCCAACATCTTCAATCTCTCCTTAAGACTGAAGTCTCAGCTTCCTGGACACACTCCTGTAAACAGTTTCCGCACTTTCTTTAATGCACACACACACACATATCATATGGTTCCAGGCCTGCACTCAATTTTGTTTACTCAACATTTGATTTTCACAAGTTACTAGTCACACATCACAAGCAAAATAACATGCCTTTGCCAACATCATTATGTTTTGTACAACATGGAGTGCCTCAGTCAGTCAGATAGTCAGATCACGTTACATTGTTTGCCATGACCAGCGAGCTCTCTTGGACTTGCACTGCATCTAAGAAGATTCAGATCTCAAAACATTAACTCTGTTTCTCTAACCACAAATTTTGCCAGACCTGCTGAGCTTCTCCAGCACTCTCTGTTTCTTTTTCAGATTTCCAACATCCACAGTCTTTTATTTGTTTTTTCATTTGAATGTCCAAGGTTGGAATGACAGAGAACAGTAACAATAAATCTTGGCGATTAGTATTTGCTGTTATGAAGCAATCCCATTCCATATGGTTTCAAAGTCAATAAGAAGTCTTCTGTCAAATTGTTTGGATACTTTTAACGCTGATGAATCAAGTGAAATTGGAAGATGGCAATGCTGATTATGTTTTTGTCTTCATCTTTGGAATGTGAATGCAATGTGCTCAACTCATTTCTTGTCTAAATATGCAATAAATCAGAAAAAGGGTGTAAGTTCAGAATTTGAAGTTTGTTCACTGGAATGCTTCCAACGAGAGGTATGCTCTATATAAATTAATTTTTGCTTGTCTCACTGGGGAGACACAGTGGCTCAGTGGTTAGCACCTGCCTCATGGCGGCAGGTTACTGGGCTCAATTTTATCCTCAGGCAACTGTCTGTGTGGATTTTGCACATTCTCCCCGTGTCAGCGTGGGTTTCCTCTGGGTGCTCTGGTTTCCTCCCACAGTCTAAAGATGTGCAGGTTAGGTGGATTGGCCATGCTAAATTGCCCATAGTGTCCAGGGATAAGTGGGCTAGCCATCGGAAATGTAGGATTGCAGGGTGGCTCTGGGCAGGAGGCTCTTTGGAGTATCAGTAGGCCGAATGGCCTGCTTCCACACTGTAAGGGTTCCATGATTCATTGAGTGCTGTGACAGTGTAGAGTTTGAACATGTGCGCAACGTATCTTGTTGCGATATCTACATGGAGGAGACTGAAATCTCCAGCTGGTGTATCAGCACTCTCTTTGCTGTCACTGGAGCAGTTGAAGTGGAAACTTACTGATACGGCCCCTCCAAATTTGCTATGTATAATGCAATTTAAATGACAAGTAAATAAAGAGCATTGAAAGAATAAAGCAAACGGTTTTGCAGCATTTGCTTTCAGGCCAAAAAAAAAATTCCACTGTAGTGAAGTTTCCAGTCCAAAAGAAAAGTTAACAATGTCCTTTGGTAACAGTGCAGCAAAGTTTTACAAAAGCCATGAAAATTAAATTATTTATTCCACTGCAGGACTGATGCAAGCACACTGCCCCTGCAGTGACATGGTTTACAATCCCATCCATCAGGTCTGACACAGGCAGGGCTGTGGTTGCTGAGGCTCTGCTGACACATGACCTGCTGTACTCCCATAAATCAAAGAGTCGCTGAAAGAAGCAAGAAAACACCATCTGAATTATTAGCATCCCCACATAAAACCTTCCCAGCCTTTCAGATCAAAAAAAAGTGGACATGTGTGTGAGCTGCACTCATAATACACCAACAGCCTGGTCCTAACAAAGGTGCTCTTGTGAAATTCTGGCTTACTCACTTCAGAACTGAGTGCAACTTTGCACATGAAATAAAAAGTGCGGAACAATATGGGGCCCTCAGAAGTTGTGCTGGCAGCCACAGAGTCACTTTCTGATGTTTTAAAGTAGTTTGTCTTTTGGAACAAATACTTTTTTTCAATTATTATGTGACTGTTTTGACCGTCATAACAACTGAATGCAGTCATTAACATTTCAGCAGTTACAGATGTCTTTGTCAATTGAGCTTGGGTCTTTTGAATATGGACACGAAAGCCTTTTGTTGAATTTTGCCTCTCTTTTGAAACTGGGCTTGTTTCACATCCAAAACCTGCAAATGCCGGTTTTTAGGGGAATGCACAGATAGTTGGTATTCAGGACAAACTGGAGACAGATTATTAAGCAACCACCCCCCCTCCAGCCTATCACCCTCACCTTAACCTCCTCCTTCCACCTATCGCATTCCCAACGCACCCCCCCCCCCCCCCAAGTCCCTCCTTTTATCTTAGCCTGCTTGGCACACCCTCCTCATTCCTGAAGAAGGGCTTATGCCCGAAACGTCGATTCTCCTGCTCCTTGGATGCTGCCTGACTTGCTGCGCTTTTGCAGCAACACATTTTTCAGCTTTGTCTAAGGTGCCAAGTTTGCTGTCATTAGGTTGTGTATGGTAACCATGAACCACTTCTGAAGAGTGGACATTAAGTGAGTTCCATGTGCTCCATCAACAGGGCAGTTCCAAATAGGTAAATAGTGATAAGAATGTTGCACGTTCAGGAAAACAAAGTGAAGGAAGTCTTTCTCTCATCTTCAAAATAAGGACCTCGCTGCAACTCAGTCCCACCCATGTGTTGTGACTTCTGTTATATTCCCTTGCAATGGCATTAATCTGCATTGTGAGTAAGGCCTTTGAGAAAGAAACTGGCAGGATTACAGGAGTCTGACTAACACAGACAACATGGGCTGTTTAAAAAGCAGAAAATCTGTCCTGAACCGATTTGCAAGGTGCATGTAACAGTTGGCTTTTGGAATTACTGCTTTTCTACTTTAGATGTTAGACTATTTAAAGAAGCAACGTATGAGGAAATATTACCTTAAAAAACATTTTATTTGCCTGTTCTGGAGAACTGCAGAACAACAGCAGCCATTTCTGTGGTAGGCATGTGACAAACTATCCAGTCACTTTGCCTCTTTATATGCTCGAGAGAGAGAGATTTCTCAAAAGCTTTTTGGTGAACCTTGTATAATTTTCCAAATGCATTTATGAGATTTCACTGATAAAGTTGACATATCTTATCCAGGTCAGGGTCCAGTAGTTGTTTAATAAGCCATGCAATCCCTCCTGCTCACACCGCCATTCAATGAGACCATAGCTAATCTTCTGCAACGACAACATTTTCCTGCACTATTCCTATATCCCTTAAAGTTTTACTAACGTGAAAAATCGATTAATCTCGGCATTGAACATACTCAATAACAGAGCCACCACTGGCCTCTGGGGTCGAGAATTCCAAAAATTCTGAGTGAAGAAATTCTTTCTTATCTCAGTCTTGAATGGTCTGCTCCTTATTCTGAGACTGTGTACCCGACCCATCCCTGGCTCTCGATTCACCAGTCAAGGCCAACCATCCTGCCTGCATTTACCCTTTTGAGCTCTGTAAGAATGTCGATGTATGAATTTGATCATCTCTCATTCTTCTGAACACCAAAGAATATAAACCCAATCTATCCAATCTTTCCTCAGGGGACAATCCCGGCAACCCAGGGATTGGTTTGGTGAACCTTTGTGGTACTCTCTCTATGTCATTCCTTAGGTGAGGAGGCCAAAATTCCAAGGCTGGTCTCCTAAGGCTCTAATTGCAGTAAAATGCCTTTACTCCCATACTAAAACCCCCTTGTCATAAAGACCAATAAACTACTAGGGCTACTTAATTGCTTGCAGAACCTGCCTGTTAACTCTGGGTAGGCAATCAGGAGGCTGGAAGAACACAGCGAGTCAGGCAGCATCAGGAGGTGGAGGAGTCAATGTTTCATGAGTATCCCCTCTTTAGGTTACACCCAAAACTTTGACTTCTGCATCTCCTGATGCTGCTGGATTTGCTGTGATCTTCCAGCCTCCTGTTTGTCTACTTTGGATTCCAGCACCTGCAGTTTTTTTTTGTCTGTTATCTCTGGGCAACTCATGAGCAAGGACACTCAAGTCCCTTTGAAATTCAGCACTTCCCAGCCTCTCATAATTGCATTTCTGTTTTACCTGAATAACCTCAGGTGCATCCCCGTTGCTTTCCCTCTGTCAAATGTTTGGCCAGTCACTTCCTCTCTCCAAACTGCCCTGAGTCTAAACATCTTGGCATTGTCCTTACAAATCCCACTCCCACCTCATTAGCATCATGTGCAAACTTGGAAATATCACACATTATCCCCACATCCAACTTGCTAATATGGACTGTGAATAACTCTGGACCAACCACTGACCTCACACAATCCTATTGATCCTGTGGTATCCCACTCGTCACTGACTGCCAACCTGAAGATTACCCATTTATTCCTACTCTCTGTTTGTGTCTGAATCCAGACCAATTTATTCCCTCCAATCCTATGTGCTCAAGTTTAGTTTACTCTTGTTTGGGACCTCATTGACAGTCTTCTTAAAATCTAGATATACTGCAGACATTGGTTCCCCTTACATGCTTTGCTAATTCCATCCTCAAAACCTCTAACATGTTTGTCAAACATGATTTTCTTTGCATGAGTCTAAGATGACTCTGCCCAATCCTATTATAAATGTCCTGTTATTGAACCCTTTGGTTTGCATTTTAACAATTTAAGTGAAATGCAAAAGAAGCGAGTGTGATTAATTCGGGTCTGGAGTGCACTACCTGGAAATGTGGTGCAGGCAGGATCCATTCAGGCATTCAAGAGGAGCATTAGATGATTATTTGTACAGAAATAGTGGCAGGGATATGGGGAAAAGGCAGGAGAATGGTACTGAGTAATGATGCTTGTTTGATGAGCTGACACAGACACTTTGGGCTGAATGGCCTCCTTTGGTCATAGAGTCATAGAGATGTACAGCATGGAAACAGACCATTCAGTCCAACCTGTCCATGCCGACTAGATATCCCAACCCAATCTAGTCCCACCTGCCAGCACGCGGCCCACATCCCTCCAAACCCTTCCTATTCAGATACCCATCCAGATGCCTCTTAAATGCTGCAATTGTACCAGCCTCCACCACTTCCTCTGGCAGCTCATTCCATACACGTACCATCCTCTGTGTGAAAACGTTGCCCTGTAGGTCTCTTTTATATCTTTCCCCTCTCACCCTAAACCTATGCCCTCTAGTTCAGGACTCTCCGACCCCAGGGTAAAGAATTTGCCTATCAATGCCCCTCATAATTTTGTAAACCTCTGTAAGGTCACTCCTCAGCCTCCGACGCTCCAGGGAAAACAGCCCCAGCCTGTTCAGCCTCTCCCTATAGCTCAAATCCTCCAACCCTGGCAACGTCCTTGTAAATCTTTGCTGAACCCTTTCAAGTTTCACAACATCTTTCCGATAGGAAGGAGACCAGAATTGCATGCAACATTCCAACAGTGGCCTAACCAATGTCCTGTACAGCTGCAACATGACCTCCCAACTCCTGTACTCAATACTCTGACCAATAAAGGAAAGCAAACCAAACACCTTCTTCACTATCCTATCTACCTGCGTCTCCACTTTCAAGGAGCTATGAACCTGTACTCCAAGGTCTCTTTGTTCAGCAACACTCCCTAGGACCTTACCATTAAGTGTATAAGTCCTGCTAAGATTTGCTTTCCCAAAATGCAGCACCTCACATTCATCTGAATTAAACTCCATCTGCCACTTCTCTGCCTATTGGCCCATCTGGTCAAGATCCTGTTGTAATCTAAGGTAACCCTCTTCGCTGTCCGCTACACCTCCAATTTTGGTGTCATCTGCAAACTTACTAACTGTACCTCTTATGCTTGCATCCAAATCATTTATGTAAATGACAAAAAGTAGAAGGCCCAGCACCGATCCTTGTGGCACTCCATTGGTCACAGGCCTCCAGTCTGAAAAACAACCCTCCACCACCACCTCTCTCTGTCTTCTACCTTTGAGCCAGTTCTGTATCCAAATGGCTAGTTCTCCCTGTATTCCGTGAGACCTAACTTTGCTAATCAGTCTCCCATGGGGAACCTTGTCAAATGCCTTACTGAAGTCCATATAGATCACATCTACTGCTCTGCTCTTATCAATCTTCTTTGTTACTTCTTCAAAAAACTCAATCAAGTTTGTGAGACATGATTTCCCACGCACGAAGCCATGTTGACTATCCCTAATCAGTCCTTGCCTTTCCAAATACATGTACATCCTGTCCCTCAGGATTCCCTCCAACAACTTGCCCACCACCGATGTCAGGATCACTTGTCTATAGTTCCCTGGCTTGTCCTTACCACCCTCCTTAAACAATGGCACCAAGTTAGCTAACCTCCAGTCTTCCAGCACCTCACCTGTGACTTTCGATGATACAAATATCTCAGCAAGAGGCCCAGCAATCACTTCTCTAGCTTCCCATAGAGTTCTAGGGTACACCTGATCATGTCCTGGGGATTTATCCACTTTTATGCATTTCAAGACATCCAGCACTTCCTTCTCTGTAAACTGGACATTTTGCAAGATGTCACCATCTATTTCACTACAGTCGATAAAATCCATACCCTTTTCCACAGTAAATACTGATGCAAAATATTCATTTAGTATCTCCCCCGTTTTCTATGGCTCCACATACTAACAAGAATATTTTCTCTGGATTCTTGTTATCTCATTTCTGAAGGCTTCCCATTTTTCAGCCGTCCCTTTACCTGCGAACATCTGCCCCCCCCAATCAGCTTTTGAAAGTTCTTGCCTAAAACCGTCAAAATTGGCCTTTCTCCAATTTAGAACTTCAACTTTTAGATTTGGTCTATCCTTTTCCATCATTATTTTAAATCTAATAGAATTATGGTCGCTGGCCCCAAAGTGCTCCCCCACTGTCACCTCAGTCACCTGCCCTGCCTTATTTCCCAAGAGTAGGTCAAGTTTTGCACCTTCTCTCGTAGGTACATCCACATACTGAATCAGAAAACTGTTTTGTACACACTTAACAAATTCCTCCCCATCTAAACCCTTAACACTATGGCAGTCCCAGTCTATGTTTGGAAAGTTAAAATCCCCTACCATAATCACCCTATTTTTCTTACAGACAGCTGAGATCTCCTTACAAGTTTGTTTCTCAATTTCCCTCTGACTATTGGGGGGGGGGCGGGGGGTCTATAATACAATCCCAATAAGGTGATCATCCCTTTCTTATTCCTCAGTTTCACCCAAACAACTTCCCTGGATGTATTTCCGGGAATATCCTCCCTCAGCACAGCTGTAATGCTATCCCTTATCAAAAATGCCACTCCCCCCCTCTCTTGCCTCCCTTTCTATCCTTCCTGTAGCATTTGTATCCTGGAACATTAAGTTGCCTGTCCTGCCCATCCCTGAGCCACATTTCTGCAATTGCTATGATATCCCAATCCCATGTTCCTAACCATGACCGGAGTTCATCTGCCTTTCCCGTAAGGCCCCTTGCATTGAATAACTGCAGTCTAATTTATTAGTCCTACCTTGTCCCTGCCATCCCTGACTGTTTGACTCTCTTCTGTTCTCAACTGTACCAGTCTCAGATTGATCTCTTTCCTCACTATCTCCCTGGGTCCAACCCCCCCCCCCACCTTACTAGTTTAAATCCTCCCGAGCAGCTCTAGCAAATCTCCCTGCCAGTATATTAGACCCCTTCTAATTTAAGTGCAATCCGTCCTTCTTGTATAGATCACTTCTACCCCAAAAGAGATTCTAATGATCCAAAAATGTGAGTCCTTCCCCCATACACCAGCTCCTCAGACGTGCATTCATCTGCTCTCTTCTCCTATTCCTGCCCTCACTAGCTCGTAGCACTGGGAGTAATCCAGATATTACTACTCTCGAGGACCTCCTTTCTAAATTTCTGCCTAGTTCTCTGTAATCTTCCTTAAGAATGTCAACCCCCCTTTTCCCTTTCTATGTCATTGGTTCCAATGTGGACAATGATCTCTTGCTGGCCCCTCTCCCCCCTGAGAACATTCTGCACCCACTCTGAGACATCCTTGATCCTGGCACCAGGGAAGCAACACACCATTCTGCTTTCTCGCTGCTGGCCACAGAAACGTCAGTCTGTACCTTGAACTAGAGAATCCCCCTAACACAATTGGTCTCTTGGAACTAACGTACCCCTCATTGCATTAGAGCCAGTCTCAAAACAAAAAACGTGGCTGTTCGTGCTATGTTCCCCTGAGAATCCATCACCCCCTACATTTTCCAAAACAGCATACCTGTTTGAAATGGGTATATCCACAAAAAACCCCTGCCCTCGGTGCCTACCTCTCTTACCCTTCCTGGAGTTAACCCATCTATGTGACTGTATCTGGGACTTCCCCCCTTCCTATAACTGCCATCCATCACATACTGTTGCTGTTGCAAATTCTTCATCGCTTCTAACTGTCTCTCCAACCGATCCATTCAATATGATAAGATTCACAGCCAGCAACATTTAAGGCAGATATAATCCACAGTAAGCCTTAAACTGTCTTTAAACTCCCACATCAGATAAGAAGTACATATCACTCTATTAAAGGACATTTTTGCTCCTTCACATCTACAGACACAGAAAATAACACTGTCTTATTCCTCTACAAGCACTGCCCCAGGTTAAATTAATAGCTATGGCTTATATTTTAAGTTTAATCAATAGGCATATCTCCTAAATCATATAATTAAGAAAGAACCTACTCAACTCACTACTGCAGATTCTCTGTAGGCCACACTTAAAACAACGATTAACTTATCTGCTTCGGTGCTGTGAACTTTGCCCAACAGTTCCTCCAAGATCAGTTGTGAATTTCACTGTTTGTTAATTTTCCCAGATGCACTCCAATGTCCAGCGATACACGAATTCAAACATCAAAGGCAGTAACTGTGCAGGTGCAGGTTCTCTGTCTCTCTCCCTCCTGCACTGTCCTCACCATGCGCTTCCTTTGTCTGTTCTTCTCCCTTTTAAAACTGCTGTTGTTTTGACTTTTTTATTCCAAAGTTCCAAAACAATGCAACAGCATACACAACAATAATTACTGCTCCTGGAATTCGAGGGAATCACCTCCAGCACCTAAAATCCCTCAAAAAAGGAGCAGCTGTTACAGCCAGAAATTTTTTCCCGTCCTCCATCTTGGATTACCCAGAATCCTAGTCCTTAAACAATTCAAGGTTGGTCTGTAATCAAAGACAGGAGGATATGACTGTAGGTGAGACAGGTAAGGAGAAGACCTCAAGGAGCTTCTGTCCTTTTGATTGTCCAGCAAATCAAGCTGTGTGAATGAGACTGGGGTCTACAGGAAAAACAAGCAAACTGGTCATGGCGCCTTGGTACAAGGAGCCATTCAATTGGGAGGACGGTACAGGAATAAAGTAGAATTGGGGACAGTATAATTAATGGGATAGATAGTATTCTCTGCAGCCTTGAGTATGAGGCATGAATTCTGTATTGCGTATCTAGTGCCAGGGTTAAAGACATCACCTCAGGGATGGAGAAGACCATGGTGTAGAAATAGAGCGATCCAGTCACTGTCATCCATGATGGTACTAACATTGATCGGACTGGAAGGGAGGTTCTCCTGAAAGGTTTTGAAAAGCAAGAAGCCAAACTAAAAAAGCAGAACCTCCAAGGAAATAATCTCAGGATTTCTACCAGAACCACAGGCAAAGTCAAGTTGATGCAAGGCTCAAAGATTGATGCGGGTGGAGTGGGTTTTAGTTCATGGAGCATGGCACCAGTACTGGGATAGAAGGAAGGTGTTCCAATCAATCATGCATCGCTGGAATTATGTTAGAGCCAGTATCCTGGTGAATCAAAAAACTAGAGCTATTTAGTGGGCTTTTGGCTCGTTAGAGGGGAGGGAGTAAGAGATATCGAAAGGGGGATACATATAAAAGGATCTGACGATGTTACATAACAATTATTTCATAATGATAGCCAGAATGAGGGTCAGATTGTCCAAGCATAAGACAACAGCAGCCAATAAGGTCAAAGGAAGAGAAATGATAACAAAAATATCAAAATTAATGGCTCTTCCTTCAAAAGCGCATTGTATTCAGAACAAACTTTTAAAAATGGCACAAACAGACGATAACAGAATGATCTTATAGGCATTACAAGAACATGTTTGCAAGGAGATCCACATTGGGAACTAAATGTTCAGGGATATGTGACTTTTCAAAAGGATAGGCAGGAAGGGAAGGGTAAAATGTTTGGAATTAGGGTGAGGTGGGGGAAGGGGAAATGAGGAAACTGTTGAAGTCCACATTGATGCCCCGGGGTTGAAGTGTTCCAAGGCGGAAGATGAGGCGTTCTTCCGCCAGGTGTCTGGTGGTGAGGGAGCGGCGGTAAAGGAGGCCCAGGACCTCCATGTCCTCGGCAGAGTGGGAGGGGGAGTTGAAATGTTGGGCCACAGGGTGGTATGGTTGATTGGTGCGGGTTCCCGGAGATGTTCCCTAAAGCGCTCTGCTAGGAGGCGTCCAGTCTCCCCAATGTAGAGGAGACTGCATCGGGAGCAATAGATACAATAAATGATATTAGTGGATGTGCAGGTAAAACTTTGATGGATGTGGAAAGCTCCTTTAGGGCTTTGGATGGAGGTGAGGGAGGAGGTGTGGGCGCAGGTTTTACAGTTCCTGCGGTGGCAGGGGAAGGTGCCAGGATGGGAAGGTGGGTTGTAGGGGGGCGTGGACCTGACCAGGTAGTCACGGAGGGAACGGTCTTTGCAGAAGGTGGAAAGGGGGGGGGGGAGGGAAATATATCCCTGGTGGTGGGGTCTTTTTGGAGGTGGCGGAAATGTCGGCGGATGATTTGGTTTATGCGAAGGTTGGTAGGGTGGAAGATGAGCACCAGGGGCATTCTGTCCTTGTTACGGTTGGAGGGGTGGGGTGAGGGCAGAGGTGCAGGATGTGGATGAGATGTGTGGGAAGGGAAATTGCGTCTCTAAAGAAGGAGGCCATCTGGTGTGTTCTGTGGTGGAACTGGTCCTCCCTCCTCTAGCTTATCTCTCCACGCTTCAGGCTCTCTGCCTTTATTCCTGATGAAGGGCCTTTGCCTGAAACGTCGATTTTGCTGCTCCTCGGATGCTGCCTGAACTGCTGTGCTCTTCCAGCACCACTAATCCAAAAAAAGGAAGGAAAGGGTGATGAGGTTACCTTGTTAATGCAAACTTAAAAGTCATGCAACACCAGGTTATAGTCCAACAGGTTAAATCTGTTGGACTATAACGTGGTGTTGTGTGATTTTTAACTTTGTACACTCCAGTCCAACACTGGCTCCTCCAAATCTGGTTAACACAAGGCAGAATACAAACGACAGCAAGGAATGACCTTACACTGGATGATGTACAATCTATGTTGATGGAGGCAAGAAGCAACAAGGGGAAGAAGACACTTTTGGGAGTGATTCATAGACTTTCTGTCAGTAGCTGTTGCTCATGACAAAGAAAATCAGAAGATAAAGAATGTATGACTCATGGGTGACTGTAATTTTCATGTACATTTGGAAAATCAAATTGGTAAAGATAGCCAGGAGGGAAAATTCATGCAATGGATTCAGGACAGTTTCATAGAACAATATATTGTGGATCCAAGCCTATTTTGAATCCGGTAATGTGTGATGGAGCAAAGTAAGAGGTCCCCTGGGGAACGGTGACCCTAACATAGTAGAACTTAGCCTGCTGTTTGAGAGTAAGAACTATGCTGAATTTAAATAAGGATGATTACACGGGGATGAAGACTGAGGGCTGAAATGGCTGGAGTATTCTCTGAAAGGAGTTTAGCAAAAATGTTGGTTGAGGAACAGTGGCAGATATTTAAGAAAATAATTCATGACTCATGCTTCCCAGAGAAGGATACTAGGAAGGGGATAAATTGTCCATGGATAATATGGGATGGTATGGATAGTTAGTAAAAATGTAATGTGGTAAAAATTAATAGTGAAGGAGATTATTAGGCAAGTTTTAAAAGCCAACAGAAGATGATGTAATAAAAGGGGATACTATACATAAAACATAGATAGAACATAGAAACGTACAGCACAGAACAGGCCCTTAGGCCCACGATGTTGTGCCGAGATTTAATCCTAATATAAAACCTACGCATCCCTCAACTCACTGTTATCCATGTGCATGTCCAGCAGTCGCTTAAATGTCTCCAATGACTCTGCTTCCACCACCACCGCTGGCAACGTATTCCATGCATTCACAACTCTCTGCGTAAAGAACCTTCCTCTGACATCTCCTTTATACCTTCCTCCTAATATCTTCAAACTATGACTTCTCCTACCAGTCAGTCCTGCCCTGGGGAAAAGTCTCTGGCTATTGACTCTAACTATTCCTATCATTATTTTGTACAACTCGATCAGGTCTCCGCCCTTCCTCCTTCTCTCCAGAGAGAAAAGTCCGAGCTTATTCAACCTTTCTTCATAAGGCAAGCTCTCCAGTCCAGGCAGCATCCTGATAAACCTTCTTTGCACCCTCTTCAAAGCCTCTGTATCTTTCCTGTAGTAGGGTGACCAGAACTGGACACAATATTCCAAGTGTGGTCTCACCAGGAACTTGTAGCAAAACCTCACAGCTCTTAAACTCGATCCCCCTGTTAAATGGGAAATAATCTAGGAAGTAAAAGAAAAGCAGTCAGTAAGAGCTTATTTAAATAAATAAAAAGGAAAAGAGGCAACAGTGAACGTAGGCCTCCTAAAATACAAGGCTGGGAAAATAATAATGGCGACCTAGAAATAGCAGAGGAGGTGAATAAATCATTTGCGTCAGTTTTCACAGTAGAGGCCATTAATACCATTCCAGTGGTTAGCAGTGCTGCCTCACAGCGCCAGGGACCCGGGTTCAATTCAAGCCTCGGGCGACTGTTTTCGTGGAGTTTGTACATTCTCCCTGTGTCTGTGTGGGTTTCGTCTGGGTGTTCCGTTTCCTCCTACAGTCCAAAGATGTGCAGGTTAGATGAATTGGCCACACTACATTGCCCATAGTGTTAGGTGCATTGGTAGGAAGTAGGGGAACGGGTCTGGGTGGGTTACTCTTCAGAGGGTTGGTGTGGACTTGTTCTGCACTGTAGGAAATCTAATCTAATCAAAAATAAATTAAATGACCATCAACATACAATGATGAAGCTCATTATCCACTCCCATGCAAACATTTGTGATGCCCTAATTTTTAAGGTATTCTTCTAGGGATAAAAATGTAGAGTAGCAGGATGGCAAAGAGATGAATATATTTTTCCTCTTCAGTCATGCTTATGATATTGATGTGCAGCCAGGGACAAAGGTAGAACTGGTCATCTGACAGAGAGCTGTCTGGATCAGTGGTGCTGGAAGAGCACAGCAATTCAGGCAGCATCCGAGGACAGGCAAAATCGACGTTTTGGGCAAAAGCCCTTTATTCCTGATGAAGGGCTTTTGCCCGAAACGTCGATTTTGCCTGTCCTCGGATGCTGCCTGAATTGCTGTGCTCTTCCAGCACCACTGATCCAGAATCTGGTTTCCAGCATCTGCAGTCATTGTTTTTACCTACCTGACAGAGAGCTGTGCTGAAACTCAGCAGACTGAATGGTCTGTTCTGTCTACCAATCACTCTACCATTCTGTGCCAGCTAAACACTACACTCCCATGCTGAAGTATAAAGCCTCCCCTCCCAGACCCCACCCCCACCACTCCCACCTACTTCAGCATTCTCACTCAGGGACTGTCAACGGAAACTTCCAAAGTTGTACATTCCTGCTGCACTTGTTTAACTTTTGAATCCTTCAAGGCCCCTTTAAGCTGCTGTCGTTAACAGCAGACTGCCATCTCCCAGCACATGGGGTGGGTGTAGCACCGAAACGCAGGCAGAGTGGGGTCCTGGCCAAAAATGTTTCACTCAAGCTGACCTGAGACCCTTCACCGTCACTCTTGAGATCATCAAAAACTAAGAGGCCCTGTCCTGTCAGACGTCCTCCATCAATCTTGCTCAAGAGCACAAATTTTGATTCTCCGGTCGGACAGTCTGAAGACTCTTAAAAGAGGCTACTGTTGAAATTGGAAGAGTTCCATTAAAATTCAACACGCCACATTTTACTTTCCGCAAAAGACACTTTCTCTGTTTGTCATGGACATATTGGAGGCAGACATTTGAATAGGCAAACACATGGTAATCACAAACACACATTTTCTGATATCTCATTATAGTATTTTGCCCGTGTAGTCATACCGCTTTGTGAAGGTTACCATGAGCTAACTCAAATTTTACATGATTTTGGCACTGCTTAATGTGCAGTGACAGTGTCGGTGATTTAACTAAAGGCATCATTACAAAGCTGTCCAGATTTTCTCTGAAGAATACATTCTTTCATAGTTCACTCAAAACCTTTTCTCTGTTAATATAGGAAGACAACGTTCTCATTTAATTCTCATTGTGCTGTCTTTCTGGCACACAGCTTATTAAGTTACCAGGGTTCCACAATTGTTTGCTGACCAAAGCCTCCTGACTCGTCATTATTTCTTTCCATCCGAATGTCAAGCTTGGCAGAATCATCCAGTGATTGCACATTGCTAAGTGATGAAGCAACTCCCACAGAATAGTATTCTCTTAGAATAGAAAATTGACAGTTTAAGGTCAGTACAGAAGGAAAGATCCAGAGCAAGCAACATAACACTTTGACAGCTGTACCTCTTCTCAAACCTGAATGAATCCTCCAGGATATTTCATTCTGAAATGTTATGAGCTCAGTGTATTTTGTAAAGCAATGGCATTTCCTAATTTAGTGAAGATCGAGTCAATATCCTCCGGTATTTGAAAATATTAACCCAATCCAACCAACTATCCCTTTTGTTTTTCACCCCCACAAGACAATCAGATTTAGGAACAGAGGTAGAAGAATTGGTCATTTGGGTTAATTCCATCAGTCAATGAGACCAGGGTGGATGATGGGTGGGGGGAGCAGGCAATGAGAACAGATGATGGTATATGTTACTTACAATAGAGGGGGTGTAGGACAGTCCAGGACCAAAGGGCATAACCTCAGAGTAAGGAGTTACACATTTCAGACAGAGATGAGGAGAAATTTCTTCTCTCAGAAGGTACTGAACCTGTGAAATTCTTTGTCACAGAGGGCTGTCAAGGTTGGGTTGTTAAATGCATTAAAAGCTGAGATTGACAGGTTTTTAATCAGTAAGGGAATCAAGGGTTTTGGGGAAAAGCCAGGAAAGAGGAGTTGGCGGCTATCAGATTAGTCATTATCTCATTGCATGGCAAGGCAGACTCGATGGACTGAATGTCCTTCTTCCACTCCCACGTCTGATGGCTTTCAGATAACCAGGGATAAGTGAACATTGGACCCCCAGAGAGTGGAATGGCAAATGAATTAATTTGCACACTTTGTGAATGGCAGTGATATAAATTGCAAGACTTTACTGGAAAACGAGATTCACCAATGAGTTTCCATGGATAGTATATAATATTTTACAGTACTGCGTTATTAATGTGACTTATTAATGAAACCAATATTTTCAAGGTATTAGACAATGCTGTGTTAGAGCTATTAATTGGTTTGTATTCTCAAATAGCTTGCACTTTGTGATCTTTTTAATTGTGATTTATACTGAAGTACCCTCCTGAAATCCAAAGAGTTGCAGAATATTTCGACCAATGTTCCATAATCTATGCAACCATTGCCTTTAAAATTCTTGGATGCAGGCCATCAAGCCATGGTAACCTGTTTGCCTTTATCAAATATTTTGACCCTTGTGATAGAGACTGTGAAAAGATCTTTCCTTCAATTAGCACCTTGCATGTCTAATAAACTTGGGCTGTTTATTGTGTCCTCACCATGAAAACCAATGCACACTATCGGTATAAGTTGTCCGTCATTCCCTTTTCTTTGTTATTAATTTCCTATTTGCTTTCACTGAAGGTCCCACGCGTACTTTAGCTACTCTCCTCCTTTTTATTTCCCATAGAAGCTTGCACAATTCATTAATATCTTTCTTAAAAATTTACATTCATAATCAATTTTCTTCCTTGTTATTAGCCTTTTCATCATCCACTGCTGGGTCCTAAGGATTTCTCAGTTCTCTGGTTGGCAACTACCTGTCACCACTTTGTACTTCTTAGTTTTTGATTAAATACTTTCCTTGACCACCTTTGTTAACTATCCTTCTTGATGAGCCCACCTTTTTGACTGGAAAAAAATTCTTGCTGAATATTATGACACATCTGCTTAAAGATCTGCTATCCATTGACTTTCCTCCCAGGGTTATGTAGATTAAGTACATTAGCCATGAGAAAATGCAGAGTTACAGGGTCTGGGTGGGAGCTTCGGTGTGAACCTGTTGGGCTGAATGGCCTGTTTGCACATTGTGGAGATTCTATGATGATGAAATAGAATTCCCCAATTTACTAGTCTTTCTGACCCAGGTTGGCAGAAAGCATGGACCAGATTAGTGCATTTAACAAGAATTACCATTCATTACAAATAAACTGATTCTACTTACAGATAAATAATTAGGAACCATTAAAATATAATATGTTTTAATTGGAACTCTATCACACTTATAAACTGCCCCTTACACATATGGAGACAGAAAGATAAAGATATGGGTGCAATGATTGAAGGAAAGATTGGGAAAGCATTCTGGTACCCTCTGTTTGCCAGGTTTGCTGAGACGATTCTTGTTCTGATCAGAATGCTGCTTCTTGGTCTTCCTTCTCCAGATGCTTTCACTTGTTTGCAGAAGGTACAGGATGATTGGTGCACCCTTGTAAAGGTCTCTGAGTTACTATTTAAAAGTTACAGCTTGCAAAAATAGTTGAAGGAAAAATAAATTAGTTTCCTTCAGGGTTAAAATGCTTTTTTTAACCTCAGAGAAGAGAGAGAGCTCCTGAGCTTGCAGATGTCTTAAGGCTTCTCTGTATCTTGTTTACAGACCCAAGCTGTTCAGCTACCCGGGAGCCAATCATATTGTTGTTGACAAACAGAAGACCTTTGTCATCAGTGATTAGTCTGTCGCACACAGACCAACCAGCTACTTGTTACCATATGAATCTTCATTTGTATACCACTGTCACTATTCCCCCCCCCCCCACCCCCACAACCCCCAGCTTCTGCTGATCCGTAAAGCTCCTCACACAGCTTAAACCATCAGCTGTGTAAACTGTACTCACAATGAGTGTCAGGGTACTTTTAAGAAAAGAAATGCAGTAATCCCTTAACAAACCTTGGTTTTTGAAACACCACTTTTCCAAATACAGCCCAATCAAAACCATAGAAAAATAACAGGACACAGTCTTTATAATCTTGTTACTCTTGCTCATTTGATTTGCCCAGTTGAAATGCAGATTAAAATCATCAATGACAATTGGAATGCATTATTTCTGTATTTATATTTTATCCTACAGTGAGGCTATTCTTCAGGGGTCTAGCAATGCCTCCTACCTAGCATTTCTTTCCCCTGCTATTCCTTACTTCCACCCAAACTAATTCCACGTCATGATCTGTTAGACCTAAATCACTACTCAACACTGCACTGAGACCTTCCTTCAGTAACAAATTTTCCCCACCCCTTTCTTCTTGCCTATTCATTGAAACATCAAATAAACTTGCATATTGAATTCCCGGTCTTGGTCACCTTGCAACCACGTCTCTATAATAGTTATGAAATTATGATTGTTTATTTCCATTGGTGCCATTCATTAATGAATCTTTTGACAAATCCTGAGCCGTGAACCCATTCAGCCATTCAATAAAATCATGGCTGATCTTTTCACCTTTCAATTCTATCTTCCCATGTACTTCCGATATCATTTGACTTCCTTGCTGAAGAAGAATCAAACTGCGTCCATTTTAAAAATATTCAGTGATCCCCCTTTCGTCCACTTCAGAGATAGGAAGCTCCTAAAGAACACAACCTCACTTCACTTCTTTTCTAAAAGGATGGCACATAATTTTTATAGTGTTCCCAAGCCCTGCACTCTCCCACAGTGGAAACATCTTATCCTGATCCACCTTAAAGCATAGAAAATAGGAGCAGGCGAAGGCAATTCAGCCCTTTGAGTCTGCTCCGACATTCAATGATCACCCAAGTCAAGATCCCACTCCTTCTTTCTCCCCATCACATGTTGATCCCTAAGAACTATATCTAACTCCTACTTGAAAACATTCAATGTTTTAGCCTCAACTGCTTTCTGTGCAGAGAATCCCACAGGTTCACCACTCTTTGGGTGAAGGCATTTCTCCTCAGCTCAGTCCTAAATCCTGAATCCTTAGACTGTGATTCCTAGTTCTGGACTGTCCAGTCATCAGGAACATTTTTTTACTGCATGTACCCTTATTAGTACTGTTAGAGTATTATTGATTTCTGTGAGATTCCCTCACATTCTGAACTTCAGTGAATACACTCCTAAAGCATGAAATCTCTATTCCTGTGTCAGTCCTGCCATGCCCAAAACGTCGATTCTCATGCTCCTCGGATGCTGCCTGACCTGCTGTGCTTTGCCAGCACCACACTCTCAACACTGATCTCCAGCTTCTGCAATCCTCACTTTGTCCCCAGAATCACCTGGTAAACTGTTATTGTGCTGTCTCTGTAACCAAACATCTCTCCTCATACAAGGAGACCAAACCTGCACACAATGCTCCAGGTGTGGTCTCACCGAGGCCCTGTACAGCACACCCTCACTGCTCCTGTACTCATCTCCTCTCATTATGAAGGCCAACATATAGTTTACTTTCCTTACTGCCTGCTGGGTCTGCATGTTTACTTGCAGGGACTGGTGTACAAGGACACTCAGGTTTTGGTGCATTTCCTCCTTTCCCAATGTATGGTTGTCAAAACCCTTCAGGTTTTTATATGGTTCAATAAAGACAATCGTCACTTTTCAAAGCTCTAGTGTAAGCAAGACCAGCTATCAAACCCATCTCCATAAGATAAATTACTCTTTCTGTCTAGTATACCTGTTCTAAACAGTCTCCAATTCATTCATCCTTAAATAAGAAGACTGGAACTAAATATGAAAGCTGTGATTTTACCAATGTCCTCTCTAACTGTAGAAGAGCACTCTTATCTTTATGTTCAATTCTTCTGGCAATAATGTCACTTTAGCATTCTTTATCACTTGCTGCACTTGCATAATAACTTGTTGTGACTTGTAAACTGGGACAACTTCACATTTCCCACATTATACTACATCTACTAGATTCTTTTCCTCACTCACTCATCCTGTCCATATCCTTCTGCAACTTCCTATTTTGTCCTTCACAACATATCTACCTTTGCATCATCTGCACGTTTAGCTTCTGTATCTTTGCCGCCTCGTCGAAGTCACTGATATAAACCGTAAAGCTAAGGCTCTAGCACAGACTCTTGTGTGATCCACTCATCCACACAATTTGAAACAGATCCATTTATGCATTTTCTGACAGCTGACCAATTTTCTATCCTTGCTAGTATGCTACTCTCTACACTGTATGTTTCTACTTTATGCAATGAACAATTATGTGGTTGCCAAAATTCTCCCAATATAAATAAAAACCTGTCACTCTTCAGGAAGTCTTTCTCACTGTGTTTTAAAATCGATGCCACCCAACAACTGGAGGAAGAACCTCGGGACCCTCCAACCACATGACATCAACATTGACTTCACCAGTATCCAAATCTGCCCACTCTCTACCTCATCGCAGATCTAACCCTCCAATTCAGTACTGCCCCATTGACCTGTCCGACCTGTCCATCTTCCTTCTCACCAACTGCTCCACCCTCCCCTGTGACCTATCACTATTAACCCCCCCACCCGCATCCACATACTGCCTTCCCATCTATCTTCCCCCTAGCCCCAGCCCCACCCCCTCATTTATCTCTCAGCCCCCTTCCCCCTCCATATTCCCGATGAAGGACTTATGCCTGAAATGTCGATTCTCCTGGTCCTCTGTTGCTGCCTGACCTGCTGTGCCTGTCCAGTGCCACACTTTTTGACTCCGACTCTCCAACATCTGAAGACCTCACTTTCTCTTAATCATTAAACTCAATCAGACACACAGAAATCCCTTATGCCACTAGTTCAAATTCAAAACTCCAAATTTAAATAGTACTAAAATATATATAAATCACACATCTTACATCACATGCTAGGACTAGTGGTTTGACCTGGGACTGGGGAGTACATTAGGGCTCTATTACCAGGGCTCAGGTCTGTAGGAGGACCACTGTGCTAGGATCAGTGGTGTGAGAGAGGGAGGGAGTGCGAGCCTACTGTGCTCGAGTCGTCTCCACTGTGCTCTTGTGGGCGGCTGGCGCTGGCGGCAATGTCTCGGGGACAAATTCTTTCTCGTCGACGGCTATTAGTTTGTGCAATCCCCTTCCCAGAAAGTTGTAGAGGCTCTGTAATTGCCGAGGCTGAGTTAGTTAGAATTTTGATTGACATGGAGTCAAACGGCATGAGAGTAGCAGAGTTAATTATTCAAGCCCGGAATGACTCTTCTACCAAACTGTGTTCTTCAGACTTCATACCTGACTTGAAACATTGACTGTTGCTCTCTCCACAATCGCTGCCAGGCAAATAATAAAAATGTGTTTCTAACGATCTCTGTGTTTGTTTCAGATTTTCAGAAGCTGCAGCATTTTGCTTTTAGATCGAAAGTTGGAGTTGACACAGCAACTATATTACCCATCATCTTTTTGAATGATGGGGCAGGCTCGAAGGGTCAAATGGCATATTCCTGCTGTGTCTAAATCCTGTGTTTGTTCTAGCTCATGCTTCCTGAACTGTATGTTTGCACTGAATGCTCTGTTACAGAAACTGAAATTCAAAGTGCCAATGCTCTCAATTAAAGTATTTGATTAACAATGATAAACAGGATGTCTCTAATGAGTAAAAACTATCCCTGCTGTTTGCTGGATGGAAATGGTGGAGTCTTTGGAAAGTGGAGCATTCAGAACTGTGCTGGTGTATTAGTCATTCATCTGCCTGTTGAAGTAACATGCTGATAAGACAATAAGCCTTGACTATATGCTCAGGAACCAAAGGTGGGGTTTGGCTCACTCCACTAATTGGTCCCAGGAGCTGGGCAAATGATCTATAAATGAATGTCTTTATCCAGGTTTTCACTGACCTTCTATTCTCCAATGAAAAAGGAAACGCTGATTGCTCGATGAAAATCAATACATCACCGCAAGCCTCATTAATTCTCTCACTTGTCAACTGCTGAGTTTCCGACGTTGCTTTCTGTTTTTATTCTAAATACAGAGGGAGGTTCAGGCAGAGTGTAAAGATTGAAGTATTTTCACACGTGCACCATCCTCTGTTTATTGGCTGTGTTTGTTTACCCCCGGCCCCCAAAGCCTCTCACGATCATGTTTTCAGTAGTCTGCAGCATTTCAGGACCTTCATTCACCAAGCATTCAACCAACCCCCCTCCTCCTATGAATATCAATGTTAGGCCACTGTAAACTCTATAATCACAGCGTGCATCATTGCTGTGGTCCTTCTCACCCCTCAACACCTTCTCAAATAACTAGATGCTCTGTATCAAGTGAAGTAATTCTAAATTTACTCAGCTACTCAGGAGCACAGAGACCAAGTAGAAGACTTCATTTGCCACTATGTGTGAGGACAAATAATTCAGCGCAGCATGTGGACTAATGCTCGGATCTTCCCCATGAAGACTTCAAGTTCTTAAAACCCAAGCTTGATGACTTACAGTCATTCTTTCTTGATTTTCCTCATTTTTCCTCACTAGACTATGATCTTATTCTCAACAAGAATGAAAATTCAAATCGCAACGATAATTATAAACTTACAAACTGGTCTCCATCGTCTTTGCAAATTCCCAAATTTTGGTTTTGTTTATTCACTCACAAGGTGTGGCCATCGCTGGCTGGGCCAGCATTTATTACCAGTCCCCATTTGCCTCTGAGAAGGTGGTCCTGATCTGCTGCCGTCCATGTGGTAGATCCACAATGCTGTGGGGGAGGGCATTCCAGGATTTTACCCAGTGACACTGAAGGGGTTTCAGTTTTCTGTCAGTTTTACCTCTGACTTCGAAGGAGTCAAATTGGTCTCAGCTCCTGAGTCTAGGCACTGGACGTATTAATCAGGATGAAATGAAAAGATGCTTGAGGGCAAAAGAATCTCTGTATTTATTGATATACAACAAAATGCAACACAACAATAGATGATGCATTCCAGATGAAGAGCTTATGCTTGAAACATTGGTTTTCTTGCTCCTTAGATGCTGCCTGACTTGCTGAGCTTTTCCAGTGCCACACTTTCCGACCCTGATCTCCAGCATCTGCAGTCCTCACTTTCCCCTAATATGTGATTCACGCAGACTTACAATGCACCGATACCTGCTGCTTCTCACCACTAACTAAGTTGGGACTCTTGGGTCTGAGGATTACACTCACCAATCCAAGTGTGATTTCAAGGTTCATGGGATGTGTTTGTTCCGGCTCACCGTTCCTCAAACATGCTGGGAACAACTTGCTGCACAACCAGTCAGCCTGGGTTGAATCCATTGATACCTGTCAGATCTTGCCAGGTGAGCACTTGGTTTTCTTTACTTCTGCTTGGTTGCGGACTCGGTCTTCACCACAGTTTTGCCTGAGGAATTGCAGTGTCTGTCAGGTTTGGTGTTACCTCAGATCTTTGTTGGTTTTAGTTTCTCTAAATATGTCGAAATTCCCCCCCCCCCCCACTCCGCATCATCCTTGTCCCCTCTACATCCAAGATTACTGCTCCAATCTACAGCATTGAGTTCCCCTAATTCCGTACCACAGCTGCTGGAAAAGCTCAGCAGGTCTAGCAGCATCTGTGAAGAGAAATCAAAGTTAACACTTTCGGTCCTGTTCTGAGGAAGGGTCACCGAACCCGAAACATTAACTCTGATTTATCTTCATAGATGCTGCCAGACCTGCTGAGCTTTTCCAGCAACTTTTGTTTTTGTTTCTGATTCACAGCATCTGCAGTTCCTTTGGTTTTTATTTATACCATAGCTCTTACATCCCTTGAATTTCATTCCGATGACCCACAGGGCCCACAGGGTTGACCAACCTCTCTGATTGACTTGGAGCTTTGGTCTGATCCAAAACATATATGACATCCAATTATCAGCAGTTGAACCACTCCACCTTCAATCCATTGTGTCCTGCTGTTTAGGCTTTGGCTCTTGTGCTGCCTTGTCTCTATGCAACTGCAAGACCAACTGGTCCAAAATGGTACTGCAGTCCTCAAAAGATTATTGCTAACCATTACAGGCACCAGGAAACGTCTGCTGTCCACAGTGGAAGAATGGGAGCCATAGCCCTACACAATTAAATCTGACTGGGTTTGACAGCAACTTGTTTTTGTCTGAGTCACATAACCATATTAACATCTCAGTCCAAATGCTTTGAGAGTGTAAACCTTACAAATAGACAATAACTCTGGATTGCAGATCAGTTAAGCATGGTGATTCGACGTGCGTGTTCAGTTCTTCCCCTAAGGTGTCCAACATGGGTAAAGTCAGTGAAAACTGAAGCTCAGACCCATGTAACACCCCAGATATTGACAGCTTGAAGGTACAGGTCAACTCATGGGAATATCAGCTAAAGCAGCCTTCGGCTTTTTATCAATGGTCTCAGCATGTTCTCTGTTGCTAGAACATTGGATTATAATGAATCAGAATTAAACGCACTGCCTCTTCTCACGTTCATTTGTGGGAAAGTAAAATAAAGTCTTTATGCTTCACCTGCTTCTTAACATCCAGAGTTCCAAAGTTACTTATCTGGACTCCAAGGTCTCTTTGTTCAGCAACACTGCCCAGGACCTTACCATGAAGTGTATAAGTCCTACCCTGATTTGCCATTCCAAAATGCCTTTCCTCACATTTATCTGAATTAAACTCCATCTGCCACTCCTCAGCCCATTGAGCCATCTGATCAAGATCCTGTTTCTTCATATCTGGAGAATGTCCGTAGCAAACTACATTGCAACTATCATGGGTCTTTTAAGGTGGGCATTGACGTAACAATTCTGACCTTATTGTGAGCAATTTGTAGATTTGAAATTAGAGAGCAGAGTGGAAATTGTCTGAATTAATTGTCTGGATCACTTCAAATCTACTCATGCACGTGCCTGAAATTCTGATGCTGTTACATTTATTGCATTAACAAGAAGCAATTAAATATTGAGAAAATGGTGCTTTAAATGGTGTCAAAACTAGAAACTCAAACCTTGGAAGCTTCAGGAGAGCTGAATGAGGTTATTTCCCCTGGAGTGTCTGAGGCTGAGGGGTGACCTTATAGAGGTTTATAAAATCATGAGGGGCATGGATAGGATGAATACAGGGTAGTCAGGCCGTTTTCTCAGGTGAGGGGAGTCCAAAACTAGAGGGCATGGATTTAAGGTGAGAGGGGAAAGATTTTAAAGGGACCGCAGGGCAACTTTTCATGCAGAGGGTGATGCATGTATGGAATGAGCTGCCAGAGAAAGTGATGGAGGCTGGTATGATTACAACATTTAAAAGGCATCTGGGTGGGTATATAAATAGGAAGGGTTTAGAGAGATATGGGCCAAATGGGACTTGATTAGTTTAGGATATCTAGTATGTACAAGTTGTTCTGAAGGGTCGGTTTCTGTGCTGTACAACTCTAATTCGCAATAACTCTATGAGGTTCTGAATGTTGTGGGCTATGGAGAACTGAATGAACAAGTGATGATTTATTGTCACTTGTACTCTACAATGAACACACGGTAAAATACAATGAAAAGGTTCAACTGTTGCCACAATCCATTGTCTTTTTGAGTTGTTTAAGAATAAAAAGATAGAACTGTAAGACTCCATCTTTGTTCTGCTGCCTTCACCATGAGTCCTGAGCCAGCTCACCACTGGCACATGCTCTGGCACATGCTCTGCCACTCCTCTGCATCCTGCATCAGACCCACAAACACACTCTTCAGGTGCCATCTCTTCATCACTGGGCCCACCTTGCTGGTGGTCTGCTGATGCTGGGTCTCATGCTGACCCAACCTCGCCCTGCAACCAGGAGTCCCTGCCCTGGGCCTACTACAACCAGAAGCCCCCACTCCGGGCCTACTGCAACCAGGAGTCCCCGTCCTGGGCCTACCACAACTAGGAGTTCCCGCTCCGGGCCTACTGCAACCAGGAGTCCCCGCCCTGGGCCTACCACAGCTAGGAGTCCCCGCGCCGGGCCTACTGCAACCAGGACTCTCTGCCCTCGGCCTACCACAACCAGAAGCCCTTGCTCTGGGCCTACTGCAACCAAGAACCCCTGTTCTGGGACTACCACAATCAGGAGTCCCTGTTCCGGGCCTATCTCAACCAGGACTCCCCACTCCAGGCATACCACAATCAGGGCTCTTTGACTTTGCTGAAGCTGCCGACATGCTGATTCTTGGAGTCCCTGCTCTGGACCAACCTCAATCTCAAGAAAAAGAAGTCAAAAAGTGGAAGGAAAGAAGGGAGGAAGCAGTCAGTCTGGAGCACACAGGCCCAGGAGCCCAAATGTTACTTTGCCAGTGCTGTGTCAATGGAGCGAGATGTTCAATAAGAACCAATCCGACATTGGGATTCCCTCACTGCAGCTGGTTCCCTTTTCTCAAGCAGGGTAAAGAGCTCAGCATTCAGTGGGCTGCCCATTTACCCAGTGCCTACGAGCATGCCTGCACCATGTTTTACTTCACCTCACTGTCATAAAACACGTGGATAGTAGGCAATGTACAGGAAAATCAGCTGTGAGTGGACTCACAATGGGCGGGGGTAAGTGAGCTGACTCTGAGGAAAGGCTCTGTATCAGCTGGGCCTTCACACCGAACACGTTGTCCTCCAACCCATGGTCAGTCATCCTTGTGCTGCGCCATTGACCGTACTGGCTGCATCTCCCTGCCACTCCCTGAGATGGTGTGTGTGTGTGTGTGTTGGTTTACGAAGCATTGTGATGCCGACAATTCCCGTACCGTCTAAAGTTACCGAATAAATGATGGGATGCTTTGCATTTTGCAAAGGAGGAGTTGGAGAGTCTAGCCCTATGCCTGACCCTAACCAAAATGTACAATCTGAAAATAAGGGCTCGCATATTTAAGACAGAGATGAGGAGAAATTTCCTCTCTCAGAGGAAACTGAATACATGCATTTTTTTTATCACAGTAATCTCAGAAAGCTGGATCATTAAGTACATTCAAGGCTGAGAAATTCAGGATATTATTAGGTTGGAGAGGATTCAGAAACAATTTACCAGGATGTTACTGGTAATGGTGCGTTTGAGATATAAAAATAGGTTGAACTGGCTGGGACATTATTCACTGGAGCATAGGAGGTTGAGGTGAAAATGTGTTGCTGGAAAAGCGCAGCAGGTCAGGCAGCATCCAGGGAACAGGAGAATTGACGTTTCGGGCATAAGCCCTTCTTCAGGAAGGGCTTATTCCTGAAGAAGGGCTTATGCCCGAAACGTCGATTCTCCTGTTCCCTGGATGCTGCCTGACCTGCTGCGCTTTTCCAGCAACACATTTTCAGCTCTGATCTCCAGCATCTGCAGACCTCACTTTCTCCTCATAGGAGGTTGAGGGGTGACCTTACTGAACTTTATAAAATCACTTGATAAGGTGAATGACATGGGTATTTTTTTCCCTAGAGTGGGGGAATTCAAAGTTTGGGGACATATTTGTAAGGTGAGAGGAGAAAGATTTAAAAAGGACATGAGGGGCAGAGCTTTCAGACAGAGAAAAGTTCACGTGTGGAATGAACTGCCAGAGAATGTGGTGGATGCAGGTACAGTTACAACATTTAAAAGACATTTGAATAAATTCATGAATAGGAACGGTTTAGAGGGATACGGGTCAAGCGCGGACAGGTGGGACTAGTTTAGTTTGTGACCATGGTTGGTGTGGACTGGTTAGATCAAAGGTTTCTGTGTTGTAGGACTCGATGACTCAATGATTCTACGACTCTATGACAGATTTTTAATCAGTAAGGGAATCAAGGGTAATGGGGAAAAGGCAGAAAAGTGGTGCAGTACAGTGGCTCAGTGGTTAACAGTGCTACCTTGCAGTGCCTGGGACCTGGGTTCAATTACAGCCTCAGGTGATTCTGTGGAGTTTGCACATTCTTCCTGTATCTGTGTGGGTTTCTTCCAGGTGCTCCAGTTTACTCCCGCAGTCCAAAGATGGGTGGGTTAGCCACAGGCAATGCAGGGTTACAGGGACAGGGTGGGTTTGGGTGGGATGCTCTTTGGAGAGTCAGTGTGGACTTGTTGGGCTGTATGGCCTATTTCCACACTGCAGAGATTCTGTGAATGATGTTGAAGTTTATCAAACCAGCCGTGATTTTGTTGAATGGTGAAGCAGACTGAATGGCCGACTTGTGTTCCTGCATTTTTATGGTCTTTGGTTAATGATATTTATTCTGTACTCTGACAAAACACAGAGAAGTAACAGAATGTAAAAAGAATTCATTTGGTAATAAGTGTCGCACCACCCTGTGATGAAAAGGGAGATTACTTCATGCACTTTCCAAAAGTATCCTTCATTCTGAACTAGTGCACTTCCTGCTTCCTAACAGCAAAACATCCTCTGCTAAATTATATCAAAGGATCTTGGGAATAGGTCATTAAATAGGCAGTGATTTAATCAGCTTCCTTTTCACTGAAACCAAGGTGATAAATAATCTGACTTCTTCGCCGGAGAAACTGACAACTAGTTATTGCTGATGGGTTACATACAAGACAACCTCTCTCTCTCTCTCCTCCTCTCTCTCTCTCTCTCTTTGGGTTCTGTTTCCACCTAACCACTTACTCTCTCCATCACCTTCCACCCACTCACCATCTCCACCCCCCACCCATCCCCTCTACCCCGCTCCTGGTCATCAGCATAAACACCACCTTTTCATAGCTACTATCATACCGGAAAAGGGTCACTAGACTTGGAAATATTAACTCAGTTTCTCTCTTCACAGATGCTGCCAGACCTGCTGCGTTTCTCCAACAATTTCTGCTCTTGTTTGTTTCAGATCTCCAGTGCCTGCAGTTCTTTGTCTCAATTTGCTGTTTTTTTCTGTTTCCTTACATCTCCCAAGAAGGATAAAGACAGCGCAAACCATAAGGTGGACTGGTCTTTGCTTGCACTTGATGTTCTCTGAAATCCATCGCAACATGAAAAGGCTTGATTGTGATATTTTGTGGCAGTAATGAGACCAAGAACTCCTTAATTACTAAATATTGCTAATAGCAATTACTTTCTAGTCTTGAAGGGATTCACTTATTCCATTATGCAATCCACAGTTGTTTGCAATATTGACTGATAACAGCCCACGTACCTGTTAAGTACACAGAAAATATAGTCGAGCATGCCTGAAAATAAGAATTGCTTGGGAGTAATGGGTATTAGAGATAATCAGGATTTGGAGCTGCCTTTTAGCCACTGACAGAAGTAATTATTGCACAACAATTCTTTGAATTGTGACAAAGCCCTTCATTCAGGTGGGGACAAAGGCTGGTATGTTTGTTGTCCCATTTGTCATGAAGGATCCACCTGCACTCAGCAATCCTTTGTTCTGTCTGCCTTGGTCATCCTTCAGACAAGGCTGGGGCCTGACTAATGGTGCTAGGACAATGCTTTTGTCAGAACAAAAGGGCAAGGTGTTAACACTGCACCTCCACCTCAAACTGCAACATACATCACAGGCTTTGAAAAGAGCACTTTGAAGACATGAAGCCTGTGGGCACTAAAGCATTTCATCATTGACAAGTGTGACTCGGTTGAAGGAAGCAACAAAGAAATTGCCACAAAGACAGAAATTACAATTTGTTTAAGTTTTCTGTTCACTTGTACCGCAATAAGTAATGAGAGGATTTACTTATGGTCAGGAGGAGACGACCTTTCATGTTTCTTATCAGTGGTTTTCAACTGGAGTCCTGTGTGGTAAAGTGGTTTAATTTGTTCAAGTAAATGGTTGAACAAAATAGTATCAGAGATTAGGGAAACCTTTGTTTAATTTAAATCCAATCAGGAGCAGGTGGACTGAACAATGTGGACTTACAAATTGCTGTGCACTATGGTTTCAAGAGACTCAAGTTAGTTGATCTGAAATATTCAGTGACAATTTTATGTATAGGAAGGATCTGCTTCAAACTGACATGACAGCACACCACTACATCATTGCTCGTAAAAAATATTGAGAGCTCATTTCAGAAAATACATTACAACAGACACTGTAAGATACTTAAACTGTTTTAGTGCCTGATGGCAGGTAGTATTTCATAGAATTTATTTCACTCCCAATATGTTCAAGAGACTGTTCAAATACACAGACTTCGTGTAAATGTACATGTGTCTGCATATGATATTAGCAGTTAGAATGTCAATGGTGTGGTCAGCCTGAAGTTATATTCCACGATTCTATGCCAGTGATATCATCAGACTCCACAAGACTTCACTCCCCATTAAGACTCCATTAATTTCAATTTACATCTAATTATGTTTGATCTCCAACCTCTGGCGATTTCACAAGCACAGAGCGCAATGAAAACCAGTTGACGTGAAGTAAAGTTAACAAGCCCAACAGACTGCAGTTACCTCCTCAAAATTTTCTGAGGCATTCCATATTTAAATGGGACAAGCTAAAAGCATGTTGTACGATGAAACAGCTTCGGCTGGGTGCGAGAGACGACGAGAAAAACCAGGGAGTGCTTAAACAAGAGGATAGGTCTGTAAAAACGTGACAGGCATAATTGAATTCAATTCACTGACCGACCATCCCATTTATTTGCTTACAAGGATGATGAGGAAATGTGCACTTATTTTTCAAGTATCTACTCTGCAAGATTCTAGATAGTTTAGCCAGCACCCAGTGCAAAATGAAGAGCAGTCTAGGCGAACCCATCGCCATGGAAACCTTGCGAACAATGCCCAACAAAGGCTGTAGTCAATGAGATGCTGTGTAGCTATGGATGGACATGGATGTTCGTACAGCTGTGACCTGATGCACAGTGGCAGTAGAATGACCTCGGGCAGGGGTCACTCAGTGGAATCAGAGGGTGTTTCTCCAAACACAGCTGTGTAGAATCCTGCTGGGGGCAGGGGACTGAGACAGGGTGGTGTTACCAGGACAGCTATTCAAATTCAATCGCCATTTCATCTCACAGGGAGCACAAGCTCACTTATTCACTGTAAGAGGGAAACCATAGGTGCGTTACATTTCACAATCAATTGGCCATTTCATCCTTAATACACAGTGGTTGGATTAGCTGAGAAAAAAATGGTTTTTGACTTTACTGTCAGACGCACTGATATCCCAATAATGCCAAGTTTTAATCTAAAAGGTGACCATCCCTCAAGAACACAAGAAAAAGGAGCAGGAGTAGACCATTCGGCCCTTTGAGTCTGCTCTTTTATAATCATGACTGCTCTTTAGTATCATCTCCAGTTTCCCACCAACTCCCCATATCCGTCGATACTCTGGGTGAGCAAATGAAGAATTCCAAAGGTTTGATTAGATTCCCTACAGTATGGAAACAGGCCCTTCAGCCCAACAAGTCCACACTGACACTCTGAAGAGCATTCCCCTACATTTACCCCTGACTAGTGCATCTAACACTACGGGCAATTTAGCATGGCCAATTCACCTGACCAGCACATCTTTGGATTGTGGGAGGAAACCAGAGCACCCAGAGGAAACCCACACAGGCACGGGGAGAGTGTGCAAACTCCACACAGACAGTTGCCTGAGGTTGGAATCGAACCCAAGTCCCTGGTGCTGTGAGGCAACAATGCTAACCACTGAGCCACCGTGCCGCAAGGTTCACAATCTTCCGAGTGAAGACATTTCTCTTCATCCCAGTCAGTCTGGCACTTTATCCCCAACCGGCTATCATTGTCTAGTGGAACACACCCTTTCAGAATCTAACGCATTTCAACAAAGGTCACCTCAAGTTTCAGCCAACATTGGCCCAGGCTACTTCGCCTTGTCATTATAGGACAATTCATGACAGGGATCAATCCACTGAGCCTTCACTATGCTGCCTCCAGTGTCAGTATATCCTTCCGAATATGGAGACCAATATTCCATGTTGGTCTCGCACTCACCAAAGCCCTGTAGAATAGTAGTTCTTTATTCTGTCCCCTAAAAATAAAGACCAATGTGCCATTTGTCATGTTAAATGCTTACAGTACCAATATGTCTACTTAATTTTCTGTGTTTTTTTAGATTAGATTAGATTAGATTAGATTACTTACAGTGTGGGAACAGGCCCTTCGGCCCAACAAGTCCACACCGACCCGCCGAAGCGCAACCCACCCATACCCCTACAACCTAACACTGCGGGCAATTTAGCATGGCCAATTCACCTGACCCGCACATCTTTGGACTGTGGGAGGAAACCGGAGCACCCGGAGGAAACCCACGCAGACACGGGGAGAATGTGCAAACTCCACACAGTCAGTCGCCTGAGTCGGGAATTGAACCCGGGTCTCTGGCGCTGTGAGGCAGCAGTGCTAACCACTGTGCCACCGTGCCGCCCTCAAGGATTGTACCTTGAGAGACATCTCATTAATGCTACAGTTTTCTTTCTACAGGTGCATCCACATCCCTTTGTATATCAACATTTAGAAGCTTCACAGTTAAAAAGAAATCGACACTTGCACTCTTTCAACCAAATGAGTAAAATCGGACTATTATTACTTTATTTTCTGTCCACCATCTTATTGCCCACTCACTTAACCTCGTTGGTCAAGAGTTTTATCAGTGGCTGAGCAATGTGGGCTATGGTTAAATGAATGGCAGAGCCACGTGAGAAGTCCAGGGAGACCTATCTTGATGTCAGGAGCAACTCTCGGCATCTCTCATGGGGTGGCAAGGTGGCTCAGTGGTTAACACTGCTGCCTCACAGTGCCAGGGACCTGGGTTCGATTTCACCCTCGGGTGACTGTCTATGTGGAGATTACACATTCTCCCCGTGTCTGCATGGGTTTGCTCTGGGTACTCCAGTTTCCTCCCACAGTCCAAAGATGTGTGGGTTAGGTAGATTGGCCATGCTAAGTTACCCTGCAGTGCACAGGTCCAGTGGGTTAGCCACGGGAAATGCAGGGTTGCGGAGATAAGGTGGGATGCTCTTCAGAGGGTTGGTGCAAACCTGATGGGTCAAATGGCCTCTTTCTACAGGGTATGGATTCTGTTCTGTTGCCATGTACTTACCAAGCAGCGAGGTGAGATTCTCATGAAGGAATACTGTCTTGCCATTTGATGGGGATTGTCCCTTGATAGACATCTCATTAATGCTACAGTTTTCTGCATTAATATCCAAGTTTCTGCCTTCCCAAACCAGCAGAACAACATACACACTAGTATGGGCTGAGGTTAGAAATCGGAAAAGAGAGGTCTCCCAGTTTGAAGTTTTCTATAAGCCTCTGAATAGTTCCAGAGATGTAGAGGAAAGGATAGCAAAGATGATTCTGGATAGAAGCGAGAGTGACAGGGTAGTTGCTATGGGGTCTTTAATTTTCCAAATAATGCCTGGAAATATTATAGTTTGAGTACTTTAGATGAGTCAGTTTTTGTCCAATGTGTGCAGGAGGGTTTCCTGACGCAGTATGTAGACAAGCCAGCAAGGAGTGAGGCCACATTGGATTTGGTACTGGGTAATGAAGGTGTTAGATTTGGAGGTAGGTGAGCACTTTGGTGATAGTGACCACAATTCTATTATGTTTACTTTAGCGATGGAAAGGGATAGGCATATGCGGCAGGACAAGTTATAGCTGGGGGAAAGGTGTGATTAGGCAAGATTTAGGAGGCATAGGATGGGGAAGAAAACTGCAGGGGTTGGGCACAATTGAAATGTGGAGCTTATTCAAGGAACAGCAACAGCATGTCCTTGATAAGTATGTACCTGTTAGGCAGGGAGGAAGTAGTCAAGCGAGGGACCTGCGGTTTACTAAAGAAGCTGAATCTCTTGTCAAGAGGAAGAAGAATGCTAATGTTAGGATGAGACGTGAAGACTCAGTTAGGGCGCTTCAGTTTACAAGTTAGCCAGAAAGGCCTAAAGAGAGACCTAAGAAGAGCCGGGAGGAGTCATGAGAATTCATTGGCAGATAGGATCAAGGAAAACCCTAAGGCTTTCTATCGGTATATCCAGGAATAAAAGAATGATTAGAATAAGTATAGGGCCAATCAAGGACAGTAGTGGGAAGTTGTGCATGGAGTCCGAGGAGGTAGGACAAGCGCTAAATGAATATGTTTTGTCAGTATTCACGCTGGAAAAAGGCAATGCTATCACGGAGAATACTAACATACAGGCCATGAGACTAGAGGGATTGAGGTGCACCAGGAGGAGGCGTTAGCAATTCTAGAAAGTGTGACAATAGATAAATTCTCTGGGCCAGATGGGATTTATCCCAGGATTCTCTGGGAAGCCAGGGAGGAGATTGCAGAGCCTTTGGCTTTGATCTTTATGTCGTCATTGTCTACAGAATAGTGCCAGAAGACTGGAGGATAGCAAATGTTGTCCCCTTGTTCAAGAAGGGGAGTAGAGACAACCCTGGTAATTAAAAACCAGTGAGCCTTAATTTGGTTGTGGGAAAAATGTTGGAAAAGATTATAAGAAATAGGATTTATAATCATCTCAAGAGGAATAAGTTGATCAGGAATAGTCAACATGGTTTTGTGATGCGTAGGCCATGCCTCACAAACCTTATTGAGTTCTTTGAGAAGGTGGCCAAACAGGTGGATGAGGGTAAAGTGGTTGATGCGATGGATATGGATTTCAGTAAGGCGTTTGATAAGGTTTTCCACAGTAGGCAAATACAGAAAATACTGAAGCATGGGATTGAGGGTGATTTAGCGGTTTGGATCAGAAATTGGCTAGCTGAAAGAAGACAGAGGGTGGTGGTTGATGGGAAATATTCATCCTGGAGTTCCGTTACTAGTGGTGTACCACAAGGATCTACTTTGGGTCTACTGATGTTGTCATTTTATAAATGACCTGGATGAAGGCATAGAAGGATGGGTTGGTAAATTTGCAGATGACTTTAAGGTCGGTGGAGTTGTGGATAGTGCCGAAGGATGTTGCAGTTTACAGAGGGGCATAGATAAACTGCAGACCTGGGCTGAGAGGTGGCAATTAGAGTTTAATGTGGACAAGTGTGAGGTGATTCACTTTGGATGGAGCAATAGGAATAAAGAGTACTGGGCTAATGGTTATTTTCTTGGTAGTGTAGATGAGCAGAGAGATCTCAGTGTCCGTGTGCATAGCTCTCTGAAAGTTGCCACTCAGTTTGATAGGGTTGTTAAGAAGGCACACGGTGTGTTAGCTTCTATTGACAGAGGGATTGAGTTTTGGAGCCATGAGGTAATATTGCAGCTGTACAAAACTCTGGTGTGGCTGCATTTGAAGTCTTGAGTACAGTTCTGGTCACCGCATTATAGGAAGGATGTGGAAGCTTTGGAAAGGGTTCAGAGGTGATTTACTTGGATGTTACCTGATATGGAAGGAACGTCTTATGAGGAAAGGCTGAGGGACTTGAGGCTGTTTTCATTGGAGAGAAGGTTTAGAGGTGACTTAATTGAAACATATAAGATAATCAGAGGGTTAGATAGAGTGAGCAGTGAGAACCGTTTTCCTTGGGTGGTGATGGATAGCACGAGGGGACAAAGCTTTAAATTGAGGGGTGATAGATACAGGAAAGATGTCAGAGGTAGTTTCTTTACCTAGAGAGGGTGCAGAATGTTCTCAAAGGGGAGAGTGACCAGCAGGATATCATTGCACACATTGGAACCAATAACATAGGAAGGGAAAAGGATGACATTCTGAAGAGAGAATATCGAAAGTTGGGCAGGTAGATAGGATAGCGAAGAAGGTGTTTGGTATGCTTTCCTTTATTGGTCAGAGCACAGAGTATAGGAGTTGGGAGGGCATTTTGCGGCTATACAAGACATTGGTTAGGCCACTTTGGCAATATTGCGTGCAATTCTGGACTCCTTTCTAACAGAAGGATGTTGTGAAACTTGAAGCGGTTTACAAGGATGTTGCCAGGGTTGGAGGGTTTGAGCTATAGGGAGAGGCTGAATAGGCTGGGGCTGTTTTCCCTGGAGCATCGGAGGCTGAGGGGTGACCTTATAGAGGTTTATAAAATAGGATAGGATAAATAGAGAAAGTTTTTTCCCTGGAGTGGGGAAGTTCAGAGCTAGAGGGCATAGGTTTAGGGAGACAGAGGCAAAACTTAAATGGGACCTCAGGGGGAACTAATTCATGCAGAGGGTGGTGCGTGTATGGAATGATCTGCCAGAGGAAGTGATGGAGGCTGGTACAATTGCAACATTTAAAAGGATGGCTATATGAATAGAAAGGGTTTCGAGGGATATGGGTCAAATGCTGGCAAATGGGACTAGATTAGTTTAGGATATCTTGTCAGCTTGGATGAGTGGACCAAAGGGTCTGTTTCTGTGCTGTATATCTCTATAACTCTATGACTCTAAGTCAGGATTCCCTATTGCAGTTACACAGGACCTTGGTTAAACCACAGCTGGAGTATTGCTTGCCGTTTTGGTGTCTCTACTAGGAAAATATCGACTTGCCATAGAGAGAATGCAGCAGAGGTTCACTAGGCTGATATTAGGGAGGTTCTGGATTAGTGGTGCTGGAAGAGCACAGCAGTTCAGGCAGCATCCAAGGAGCAGCGAAATCGACATTTCAAGCAAAAGCCCTTCATCAGGAATAAAGGCAGAGAACCTGAAGCATGGAGAGATAAGGTATCCTTCTGCCTCATAGGGCAGGACTATCCTATGAGGAGAGATTGGTTCGAGTGGGCCTGCATTCACTAAGATTCAGAAGGATGAGAGAGAATTTGATTGAACTGTATAAAATTCTATCAGGGCTGGTTGGATTAGATGCAGGGTAAATGTTTCCCCTGGGTGTGGAGTCTAGAAACCTGGGGTCAAAAACAAAGGTTGCTAGAAAAAGTCAGCAGGTCTGGCAGCATCTGTGAAGAGAAATCAGAGTTAACGTGTCAGGTCCGGTGGCCCTTCCTCAGATCTGATGGTAGCTAGGAACATGTCAGTTTATATGCAGCAGATAGGGTGGGGAGAGGGGGTAAGGAGTAAATGACAAGTGAGGATAGAATCCAAAGAGAGAGACAAAGTTGGACAAAGTAGTGCATAACGATCTGGCTGGGAGGGTGAATAGCTGTTAATGGAGACTGTTAGTGGCTAACAATAGATAGTGTGTAATGGCAGATTATACAAGAGCTGGTGTGTGGGTTTGGGAGCTGGGACATTGCAGAGTTCAAGCCCTAAAATTATTGAGCTCGATGTTAAGTCCTGAAGGCTGCGGAGTCCCCAAATGGAAAATGAGGTGTTGTTCTTCCAGCTTGCACTGAACTTCGGTGGGACACTGCAGCAAGCCTGAGACACAGGTGTTGGCCAGGGAATGGGGTGGGGTGTTAAAGTGGCAGGCAACAGGAAACTCAGAGTCTTTTTTTGTGGGCAGAATAAAGCAAAGGCTGGCTGACCACTTCACAGAACATCTACGATCTGCCTGAGACATTAACTTTGGTTTCTCTTCACAGATGCTGCCAGACCTGCTGAACTTTTCCAGTAACTTCGCTTTTTGTTTCTAACTTACAACATCCGCTGTTCTTTCAGTTTTTAGAACCAGGGGACTGTGTCCCAGGATATAGTGTACACTATTAAATACTGAGATGAAGAAAAATTATTCCCTGAAATGGTGGTGAACCTACGGAATTCTCGACCACAAAAGGCTGTGGAGTCCAAATCACTCAATATGTACAAGAATTAGAATCAGAATCGCTACAGTGTGGAAAACAGGCCATTTGGCCCAACAAGTACAGACTGACCCTCCAAAGCGTATCCCACCCAGATCCATTCCCCTACCCTATTACTCTACATTTCCCCTGACTAATGCACCTACACATTTCTGAACACTACGGGCAATTTAGCATGGCCAATTCACCATGCCTGCACATCTCTGAATTGTGGGAAGAAACCGGAGCACCCGGAGGAAATCCATGCAGACACGGGGAGAATGTGTAAACTCCACAGAGACAGTTGCCTGAGGGTGGAATCGAACCTGGCGCTGTAAGGCAGCAGTGCTAACCACTGAGCCACCATTCCACCCAGAAAGCCATTCCAAGAAAGAGATTGACAGAGAACTGGCTGGGCAACAGGAGACAGTAGTAGTGGAAGGGAGTTTCTGAAAACGGAGACCTATGACCAGTGACGTTCCACAGGGATCCGTGCTGGGACCACTGTTTGTGATATACATAAATGATTTGGAGGAAGGTATAGGTGGTCTGATTAGCAAGTTTGCAGATGACAGTAAGATTGATGGAATAGCAGCTAGTGAAGGGGACTGTCAGAGAATGCAGCAGAATATAGATAGATTGGAGAGTTGGGCAGAGAAATAGCAGATGGAGTTCAATCCAGGCAAATGCGAGGTGATGCATTTTGGAAGATCCAATTCAAGAGCAAACTATGCAGTAAGTCGAAAAGCCCTGGGGAAAATTGATGAACAGAGTGATTTGGGTGTTCAGGTCCATTGTTCCTTGAAGGTGGCAACGCAGGTCTAGAGAGTGGTCAAGAAGGCACACAGCATACTTTCCTTCATCGGGCGGGGTATTGAGTACAAGAGTTGGCAGGTCATGTTGCAGCTGTATAAGATTTTGGTTCGGCAACATTTGGAATACTGCGTACAGTTCTGGTTGCTACATTACCAAAAGGATGTGGATGCTTTGGAGAGGGTGCAGAGGAGGTTCACCAGGACATTGCCTGGTATGGAAGGCGCTAGTTATGAGGAGAGGTTGAGTAGATTAGGATTATTTTCATTGGAAAGATGGAGGTCGAGGGGGGACCTGATTAATGTCGACAAGATCATGAGAGGTATAGACAGGGTGGATAGCAAGAAGCTTTTTCCCCAGAGAAGGGGACTCAATTACTAGGGATCATTAGTTCAAGGTGAGAGGAGAAAAGTTTAGAGGACATATGTGTGGAAAGTTCTGTATGCAGTGAGTGATGGGTGCCTGGAACATGTTACCAGGAGAGGTGGTAGAGGTGGGCACGATAGCATCATTGAAGATGTATCTAGATAGATATATGAATGGGAAGGGAGCAGATCGATATAGATCCTTCGAAAATAGTTGGCAGGTTTAAATAGAGGATCTGGATCGGCACAGGCTTGGAGGGCCGAAGGGCCTGTTCCTGTGCTGCAATTTTCTTTGTTCTTTGTTTTATTATGTACAGTTTTAGATTTTAGAAGCATCAAGGGGTTTGGGGAGAGCACAGCAATGAGATAGAGGATCATCTGTGATCATATCAAATGGTGGTGCAGGTTTGAAGGACCGAATGGCCAACTCCTGCTCTTAGGTTCTATGTTTGTGCACCAACCTGTTCAGCACGACCTCCATGTCCCTGTCATGACTGGGGTAAATATCAGGGACCTAGTAAGGCAGCTTCACCCACACTATGGTGGCAGGAAAAGATAGGGTGAGAAATCTCACAAAGCTTCATGGAGGGAAACCTTCTAACAATCTCGAGAAAACTGAGAAGACTCAGCCCAGCCCTAGATGTCTGTTTGCAACATCTTTGTGTTGTCCTCACCTTCCCATTAAACTTTGTATCTTCAGCAAAAACAGAGACACCACAGTGTCACTTTCTCTAAGTCATGAATGAAGATTGGAATTTGCTGAGGCCTCAGCACTGATCCTTGCACCATCCTAGTGGTTACAGTTTACAGCTTAAAATGCCCCTTTTCAGCCTTTCCTTTTCTTGGCCGACTCTCTATCCAGGCTAATACATAGCCCCAACTCCCTGGGTCCTCATCTTGCCCACTAATCTTTAGGATGGCACTTGGCACTTTATCCTTTTTGGAAATCCAAGTATTCTACATCAATGATTCACCTTTATCTCCTTAGTCAAAAAATGCTGAGGAACATATCAAACACAATCTAATACCTTACACTATCATAGTAGAGTCCCTACATAAGACCATAAGACATAGGAGTGGAAGCAAGGCCATTCGGCCCATCGAGTCCACTCCGCCATTTAAGCATAGCTGATGGGTGTTTCAATTCCACTTACCTGCACTCTTCCCATATCCCTTAATTCCTTGTGAGATCAAGGGTTTATCAATCTCTACCTCGAAGACACCCAACGTCCCAGCCTCCACGGTACTCCGTGGCAATGAATTCCACAGGCCCACCACTCCTCATTTCCATTCTAAATTGACCCCCTCTAATTCTAAGGCTGTGCCCACGGGTCCTAGTCTCCCCGCCTAATGGAAACAACTTCCCAGCGCCCACCCTTTCTACAGTGTGGAAGCAGGCCATTTGGCCCATCAGATCCTCACCGACCCTCCAAAGAGTATTACAACCCTTTGCTGTAACTTCCAATTTCCCATGGCCAATTCACCTAACCTGCACACCTCCAGGTGTTATAGGCAATTTAGCATCTTTGGACTGTGGGAGGAAACCAGAGCACCCAGAGGAAACTCACACAGATATGGGGAGAATCTGCAAACTCCATACTGACAGTCACCCAAGATTTGAATCGAACCCAGGTCCCTGGTGTTGTGAGGCAACAGTGCTATCCACTGAGGCTGCCCACCAGGCTCACTACATCCTGGTAAAAAGGTCACGGTCAACTTATTAACATTTTGAGCACCATTGTCTGATGATAATCCAGAGGACTGTGCAGATGGTTGGGAAGTGCTAATGTCACTCACTGATTAATCTAGCGATGCAACCCTAATGCTCTGGGTGCACAGCATTAAGTCCCACCACTGGCTGGAGGAGCTTGGAGTTCAATGAATAAATTGGGAATGGTACTTGGAATGGTGACCTGATATGCAAACATCCGCACTGACACACTGGAATCACTAGCCCTAGAACACACAAGTTGGAGAAGAAGCACTGGCAAAGGCAGCAGCTATTTCAAGTGTTACTGAATAGGTCATAAAGTGGCCAAGCAGAGGTAGCAAAATCCAGAGCATCACACCCACCCACATCAAACAGCACCAGCTACCCCCACCGACCCTGCTCCAACCCCACGGCACAGTCAACACGTTCCAGGATTGCACTGCTCATTCACCACAGAGCATTGTCAGCACAAAGTGGGACCATGCCATCCTCAAATCTGAGGGCTACTGGAAGAAGAAATTAAGTGTTTAAATAGACTCATTAGAGTTTCAAAAAAATGAGATGAGATCTAATTGAGGTACATAAGACGCTAAAGGGGATTGACAAAGTAGATGAAGAGAGGAGGTTTCCCCATGTGGACACTCTAGAGCAAGAAGCTGGAGAGGGTTCAGAAGAGATTTACCAGAATGTTGCTGGGTATGGAAGGTTTGAATTATAAGGAGAGGCTGGATAGGCTGGGACTTTTTTCTCTGGAGCGTAGGAGGTTGAGAGGCGACCTGATAGAGGTTTATAAAATAATGAGAAGCATAGATGATGGTAGTTGTCTTTTTCCCAAGATGGGGAATTTGAAGACTAGGGAGCACATTTTTAAGGTGAGAGGAGAGAGATTTTAAAAAGACATGAGGTCATTTTTTTCAAACAGAGGGTGGGTTAGCATGTGGAATGAACTTCCTGAGGAAGTGATAGATGTGGGTACAATTGTAACTTTTAAAAGATGTTTGGATGGATACATGAATAAGAAAGGTTTAGACAGATAAGGGACAGGACCAGGCAGGTGGGACTAGTTTAATTGGGATTATGGTCAGCATGGACTGGTTGGACCAAAAGGTCTGTTTCTCTGCTGTATGACTCTACGACTCTAAGAAGTCATGGTTTTAGAATAAGGAGTGGGAGATTTAAAATGGAGACGAGGAGAAACTACAAATCTCAAAGGGTCATGAATTTGTGGAAATTACTACTGCAGTGTATGTTGGATGCCAAGTAAATTTAAAGGAGGAGATAGACAGATAATTAATTAGTAATAATTTGAAGGGTTAAGGGAAGTGGGCAGAAAAGCAAAGTTGAGCCTGTGATGAGATCAGCCATGATTGTATTGAATAGCAGAGGGGCTGTTGGCCTGCTCCTGTTCCTTGCTCTTATGTTTTCATCTCAATGTTAACTGGAGCTCAAAGAGAGATTTTGCCATGACAAGCACCCAAACACAGTGCAAGCTGATATATTTCAGGGTTTCTGACGAATCTAGAATGTCATATCTAGCAGCACAATATGAATGACCTCCCAAAATTGATAGTCAACCTGTCAAATACTCCTCCCTGTTTAGCAAGGAATAACAAAGGAGGTGGTTTGCACTCCAAGTTAGCTGCTGCCTTGTGTCAACTCGACATACACCCCTAATTTATCTCAACGCTGCAGCTCCCACTGGACAAGTATCATCTAATATCCTGTTTCTGAAAATCAGTGGCAAAATTGGTACAAAGACAGAAGTTTATAGCCACTGATGAGTTTTATTTTATCCATCAACTGTTTGCACTCAATTCCATCTTCCATCTCCACCCCAACACATGACCACAGGTCTCACACCTCTGTTTACTTCTTGACAAAATGAAGATGAGTGTCAATCATGCATGGTGTGAAATGTAATGGACTATCATGAATAATATCAGCATCAAGCCATTGCACAGTAGATTCGATTTCTGTTTAGTTAGATTTTCTCTTTTGTACTTACAGCAGCCTTGCTATCCTTTGTCAACTGTCAAAATTATGCAATGGAGGGGAGTCTTACAGACATGTAGTGATTGTCCCACTTTATGGCATTCAGGAGGATTATTTTATTTTTCCCAATCACTGTTAGGGCATTGGAGTTGGGACACTGTGGCATTCGAGTGAATACTTGGTAAAAGTCTTCACATTGTTCCCAGTGGTCATGTTTCAGTATAAACAACATTAAGGCTGCACTAGTCAATACAATTAACAAAATTTTTTTTGACTTGGAAAGTTAATTAGCATTCAAACAATATTACAGAAAAAAAGAGACGTACTGTCACAGATTTACACCCTGCCCTCATCAGGGCGGATGCGCGAACATGAATTTCAAAGGGAACAACAATCTATACCATGTTCTGCTCCTTTTGGAATGTGGATTTCTTATATCAGTCCAGATGAGTGCAGGCTAAAAATTATCATCAGCATGTCTCTTTTTTTCAGTAAAACTCAGGCGCTGTGCTTCCAAGCAACCGCTCAGGCAATAGTTTCAGTAGCTTTTATCTGCACTGCGATTGTGGACACTCAATTAGTTATAAAGATTTTCCATAAAGAAATAGTGTTTCACAACTGTGTTTTTTATATATGTGCAGGTCATGTAATGAAGCTGACATTGCTCATAGTATGGTCATTGCCTGTTCTCGGATGCTGCCTGAATTGCTGTGCTCTTCCAGCACCACTGATCTAGAATCTGGTTTCCAGCATCTGCAGTCATTGTTATTGCTCATAGTATGGTCATTCACACACACACACATACACACAGATGCAGACAC